>NC_042998.1:52625726-52663226 GCF_006345805.1 Octopus sinensis | reverse complement strand
CATTAGTTTAAATGAAGCTATGTTCAAAATTATCTTTTTGAACCAATGGAAACGTTTCCACCTGCTACAATCAGAACACGTTCAACTAAGTTCTAAGCAAAGCAAAAACAGATTTCTGGTTCCTTCTGAATTTCTTTTAACAGGTGCAGACATGACTGTGTGGTAAAAAGCTTGCTTTCCATCCACATGGTTCTGGGTTCAGTCTCACTGCATGGCACCCTGAGCAAGTGGTGTCCTCTACTCAGCTTCAGGCTGACCAAAGCCTCATGAGTGGATTGGTAGACAGAAACTGAAAGAAGCTCATCGTAATGTGTGTGTGTGTGGTGTGTGTGTGTAGATAGATATATGCCAGTGTGTATTTTTGTTTGTGTTTGCCCACCACCACTTGGCAACTGGTGTTGATATGTTTATGTCCCTTTAACTTAGCAGTTCAGCAAAAGACACCGATAGAGTAAATATCAGGTTTTAAAAAAATATAAGCACTGGGGTTAATTCATTCCACTAAAAATTCTCCAAGGCAGTGCCCCAGTATGGCCACAGTCTAATGACAGAAAAAAAAGAAAACAACACTATGGCTTTGAGGTGTGAATGCAGCTATGTGCATTAAGAAGCTTGCTTCCCAACCACATGGTTCCAGGTTCAGACCCACCGTGTGGCACCTTATGCAAGTGTCTTTTTCAATTGTCCCAGACTAACCAAAGGCTTATGAGTAAAAGGAAACTAAAAGAAGCCCATAGTAAACACTTAAAGATTTATATACATTCAATTATTGAAATGGAAAAAAATGTTAAGAAAAGCCATTCCTATTTATTTTGTCAAATACATGTGTGTGTGTGTGTGTGTGTGTGTGTGTGTGTGTGTGTGTGTGTGTGTGTGTGTGTGTGTGTGTGTGTGTGTGTGAGTGTTTATTTTGTGTTTTCTTGTCTTGACATTGCATGATAGTTGTAAATGACTCATTATTTCTAATATTCCATGGAAAAATGTCATATTAGCTCTCTTGAAAAAAGGTAAGGGTTAGGGACAGGAAGAGCATCCAACTGTCTCAATAGATTCTGTCCGACCCATGCAAGCAAGAAACATGGATTGTTAAAACAATGCTGATGACTTTCCTTTCCCGATGACAACTTTCCCTAGAAATTATCAAGGAAGTGGATACAATTTCGCTTTAGTGTGAATTTGTGAGATGAATATTATCCTTTTTATACATTGCTGTACTGAGAGTAGTGTCCTCATCTTGGTTGTGACCTTTGGTTTTTCTGGTTGTGTCCTCTGTTCATTTTCAGGTAAAGAAAGAATTAAGGGCTATGATCATAGAAATGTTAGGTTTAAACATCACAATTTCCATTACTTCATTATCCTGGAGGACAATGGGATGAGGAATATGAGTGATGAATAAATTCTCAGATGGCAAAGAGCCGAATTGAAAGCTGATAAGCATCCTGCCGAATGCGTTAAGAATTGTCAGCTCACTGCCTTAATAAAATGTTGTAGTTTACCTGGTGGATGTCAATTTGATCCCTGTGTCAGTCAGTTCATATATTCACTGGTTCAAGAAGATGTCACTGCAAATAGGAGAATAAGTAGTGTTACAAATTCCTAATGCAGCTGGCAAATTGCTTAGCGTCATTTCATCCATCTCCACATTCTGAGTTCAAATTCAGCCAAAGTCGACTTTGCCTTTCATCCTTTCAGAGTCAATAAAATAAGTATCAGTTGAGCACTGGGGTCAATGTAATTGACTTACCACCACCCTTGAAACTACTGGCCTTGTACCAAAATTTGAAATCAGTATTACAAATCCCTGGTATGATCAATGAAATAAGAATAATCTACTGCTGTGGATTTAATACAGAATTCAGTTCTGAAACATTGTAACTATAACAACCTAAATGAGGACACTTGTTCAAATATACCAATAATAACAATTGTTATGTAAACATTTTAAATAGAATTTACGAGGTAAGAGATTATTGGATATCCAATGACATTATCAAATGTACAAGTTTGTATTAAAACTCTCTATTTCTGCTAACGTTCATGAAATACCTTTGTAAAACCATAAAAGGAACATCATTGTAAATATTTTCTGTTTTCTTTTTATTTTACAGAACAATCTAGTCCGTAAATTGAAACACTATTGGTATACCTCATGGCCAGCACAAGGGTTTCCAGAACCTATCTCATTTTTAAAATTTATCCTTGATGTCAGACTTAACAACGAGAACAAATTAGCCCCTCTAGTTGTACACTGCAGGTGAGCATCAACTTGTCATATTCAATAACAGAATCAGGAACAAAAAATAAATAAATAAAAATCGTTTTCTGTAGAAATCGAATGGGTGCCAAAAATTTCAAAAGAAATGTTGGTTTTCAATAAACAGCTCAAATTCTAGCCAGTTCCTGTATTTTCCACAATGATAAATGTATAATTATAAAAGAAAAGAAAGGTGAGAATTTCATCAATTAGAGAAAATTAATGATTCCCAGATCACTTTCGAAACTAGCACAGAAGTTGTTGAAAGTTGTTTTGAGTCGTTTTATTATTTATAGAATAGACTGTATTTAACCCTTCAGCATCCAGATTACATTGTCGAAAGTAACATTTATTTATTCACATTGTGTTGAATTAATCATGCATTATCTCATAGCTTTGGGATTTCAATGATGTGATTGTCTATTTTTAGAATGACATTGTAGGATAGGTGTGAGAGGCCAAATCAAGCCAGTTTGAACAGGTAGAATATTTGAGCAAGATATGGCTAGTTTAACCCTTTAGTTCTCACATTAATCTGTTAAATATAATGCTTTTTTATTCAAATTGTTTTGAATTAATCATGCTTTATCTTGTAGCTTGGAGGTTTTGATGATGTGATTGTTTGTATTTAGAATGTTAGTATAGGTTAGGTATGAGAGGCCATTTGAATGTAAAACATGTAGAATATTTGGGCTGGATATGGCCAATTTATGTACTAAAGGGTTAACCCAGAAATAGATTCAACAAGCATGGGGTGGGGGCCAGAACACTTATAAACTATCATTATTTTGCTTTTTCAAAATGCTTGGAAATTCTTGAGTAGTTTGGTATTCTGCCAAGTTTGGTTTAAAGTTAGATTCATCCTCACACAAAAGAATTGAATCACAGGTTATATAGGAAAGGATTCTGTTAACTTATTGCTTAAATATAAATGGTAAATATGATGATGGTGTGAAGAGAATTTTCTTGGTTTTGCTTACACAGAAATTATCTTGTAAGCCAAGATTCAAATAAATAATGAAAGTGAAAAGTACTTTGTATTGTGTAATAAAATTGAATTCAGTTGATCAAACATGTCTTGATAATGAAGAGTTTCCACTTAGGATAATGCATTAGATAAACTAGAAATCATGACTCCTTAGGTATGAATACATGTTTAAAAGAAAAAAGAAAGAGACTAAACTATCAAGGAGAGCAAGAGAGAGAGAGAGAGATAGTTGTGTCACTACTATCAATAAGAATGTCAGTCACAGAGAAAGGAAATGGAAGGATGAACTGACAGTTTCAATAAAAACACCGTGGTGACAAATTACAATACATATAAGAAAGCAATTTTCTTACAGGAAAGTGTTATCTTAATTGTTATGTCTGTAATGGATATGCACTAGAGAATGAGGCGTCATGAACATGGTAGAGAATGTCATAGCAAAGTCCAGTACAAAACAAGTTTAGGATTAAAGAAATGTAGTTTGACTTGTTAGAGTTTAACCCTAGCTTAGCCCTGATCCAACAGACGTGTGGTCAGTGACCTTCCAGCCATGACGTTCCTGTGTTTGTTTTTTGGTTCATGTATATTTGGGACATTATCCAGTGTATCTTCCCATTTTAAAACAACAGGATACAAGTTAAGGGATATCTGGTTTCCACTTCTAGCAGGAAGAGCAACAAAGTAAAGGCTATCTTGTTCACCTTACCAGCCGGTTTCATGCTAGGGGTACAACAGAATGTTAGGGAACAATCTGGTTATATAAACCTACACTTGTTAGAAGTAGCCAATATCGGCTACTTCTGACAAGCATACGATAACGATAAATGTTGCCCTTATCAAGCCTAGCCAGGCTCATGGGCCTGGTTTCCTGGTTTCTGTGGCATATGTGTTCCCTCCAGCTGGACAGAATGCCAGTCCATTGCAGCATTACTCAAGAAACAGGAAGAGAGAGTGAGAGAAAATTGGGGCGAAAGAGTGCAACAGGGGTCGCCACCACCCCCTGCTGGAGCCTCTCGGAGCTTTTAGGTGTTTTCGCTCATTAAACACACACAACGCCTGATCTGGGAATTGAAGCCGCGATCCTCCAACCGCAAGTCCGCTGCCCTAACCACTGGGCCATTGCGCCTCCACCTTCTGACAAGCATAGGATATATAATCAGATTGTTACCTAACACTCCATCATACCCATGGCATGAAACTGCTTGGTAAGATCAGCCGTGACAGATACATAATACCGTACACTTCGGATAATATATATATACATATGTATGTACGTATGTATATCTATGTGTGTGTATATATATATCTATGTGTGTATATGTCTTTATGTCTGTGTTTGTCTCCCCCCACCACTTGGCAAATAGTTTTGGTGTGTTTATGTCCCCATAACCTAGAGGTTCAGCAAAATAGACCGTGAGAATAAGTACTATGCTTTAAAAAATAAATCCTGGGATTGATTAGTTTGACTAAAATCTTTCAAGCCAGTACCCCAGCATGCCCATAGTCAAATGACTGAAATAAGTAAAAGATAAAATTAGTTATATATATGTGGAAAATATTTATGGCTTGGGGAAAAATTTGAATCAAACTATGCCAATTCAATTCTTGCGAGGGACCCATGATCTCAGTTTTCTTCTTTTTATAAGCTTATATAATATTGTCTAAGAGGTAAAGTAGCTGTGAGTTTAATGTGCTACACTAAGGACTACGTGGTTATGAGTTCAAATTTTATTTGCTGTTGTGTTGGGAACACAGAACATAATTCTGCTTGCTCTAGTTTGCCTTACCTGTAAAGTATTAAATAATGACTCCAACAAAAATGCAATTCTATCTCATACTCATTTGCATGAAAACATTAAAAATTAAAATTTGTATCTATAAAACAAACAAAAAAAAATGCTCAAAAGAATATTAGTTTTGCTTTGTGTTTTCCAGTTCAGGTACTGGACGTACGGGAACTTTGATAGCTATTGATGCCGGCATGAAGATGTTTGATAAAACACAAACCGTGGATGTTCTTAATTTTGTCTACTCCATGAGACTTGAAAGACCAAGGGCTGTGCAAACAAAACAACAGTATGCATTGATATATAAGGTAAGACACATTAAGTTTAACTGTTGTAGATTGGAAAAACTTGCTGCTAAGATATTTGGTAAGTCATCATCATCACCATCATGATCATCATTTAACATGCATTTTCCATCCTAGCATGGGTTGGACAGTTTAACATGAAGCTGGGAACTGTTTAGTTTCCAATTGTCTGTTGTGGCATGATTTCTATAACTGGATGCCCTTCCTAATGCCGGCCACCTTACAGAAGGTGCTGGGTGTGAGCTGGCAGAATCGTTAGCACGCAGGGCGAAATGCTTGGTGGTATTTCGTCTGCAGTTACGTTCTGAGTTCAAATTCCGCCTAGGTCAACTTTGCCTTTCATCCTCTCGGGGTAGATAAATTAAGTACCAGTTATGCACTGGGGTCGATGTAATCGACTTAACCCCTTTGTCTGTCCTTGTTTGTCCCCTCTATGTTTTGCCCCTTGTGGGCAATAAAGAAATAAGAAGGTACCGGGTGCTCTTCATATGCTACTGGCGTGAGTGAATTTTATATGGCACCAGCACATATAAAGTATAAGCCTGTATGTATGGATGACAGTGGTTTTATTAAGCTTGACACATCCTCTCAAAGTACAGTAAATCATCACAACTCCCAGTCCTTTGTCATTTCCTCAGTGTCAAGGAACTGAGTAAGCTAGAAATTATTGGTTTCTCATTTTGACACAAGACCAGCAATTTCGATGGGAGGGGATATTTGATTACATCGACTCCAGTACTCAATTGGAACTTATTTTATAGACCTTTGAAAGAATGAAAGGCAAAAATTAACCTCGGTAATATTTGAACTCAGAACTTAAAGATGGGCGAAATACCTCAAAGCATTCTGCCTGGGATGTTAATGATTCTGCCACTTGCCACCTTCAGGTAATCTAGTAATTATTATAATCATCATACAGCTGTTCTTACAAATAGAATTTTTGTCCAGCTTCCTCACTTTTTTTTTTATACTGAAAGTGTTACAAGAACAGTATTCCTGTTTTAGTGCAAATTATATATAAATGTCCACTGTTAAAGATTCTTTTACTCATAACCTGAATGATAGGAAATTTCATTTTATTTTATTTTATTTTTGTGTTGTGGTTGTTATGTAGCACCAAGTCTGATTGGTCAAGCATATATAATAACCATGACCATTTCATTTTTTACCTCCATTTGGTACTACATTAGTCAGTGCAACCTTCCTTTTCTAAGGTGATAAAGTGTGTAATCTGAGGAAGATTTGACTGCTATTTCTTGCAGGTTAAGGGACTATGTAGAGGCTCCCATGTTGGCAGCTATGTTCTGTTTTTATAAGTTAATCAGTTAGATAAGTTGCATTAATTACCTGTCACCTAAGGAGACCCACCCATACTACGGAGACTGATGTCATTTGAAAACACTTGTTTAAATGGGTGGGATACTCAAAATGTGTGTTTACTCAAAATTTAAGAAAATAAGAATAACCACCACAGTTCTCCTAAATTTTAGCAATTAGCATTGTCATATATCTTAGAAAAGTTTACAAAAGCACAGGCATGGATGTGTGGTAAAAAGCTTGCTTCCCAACCACATGTTTCCAGGTTCAGTCCCACTGCATGGCACCTTGGGTAAGTGTCTTCCACTATAGACAAGACATGAGCTGACTTAAGCCTTGTAATTGGATTTAGAGAGAGAAACTGAAAGAAGCCCATTGTGTGTATATGTATATGTGTGTGTGTTTGTGTGTGTCTGTTTTTATCTGTGTGTCTGTGTTTGTCCCCTGTCTAGTGCCTGACAACTGGTGTTGGTGTGTTTACATTCCTGTAACTCATTGTCCTCAGATTGACATCCAAACACTCTGAAATGTTCTTATTGGAGCTCCTGGTTCAAATGCCAAGCAGTACAGCATGTTGTTTCCAAATTTCTGGCAGAGTGAATTGTGTCATGGTGCTGTTTTTCTCACAGATGGTACCCAACTGACCCTACTATACTGTGTAGTCGACAAAATCAAAAACAAAGAATGCACATGTGTGAAATTGAAAGTATAAAATGTTGACTCTTAACCCCTCACATCCTGTATATATATATATATATATATATGTGTGTGTGTGTGTGTGTGTGTGTGTGTGTGTGTATATATATATATATATATTATATATATATATATATATATATATATAGAGAGAGAGAGAGAGAGAGAGAGACAGAGACAGAGGGGGAGCGAGAGAAAGGGGTGTCTTTGTGCTTGTGTTTGTTTCCCATCACTATTAGCAGGCAGTTCTACAGAGACTGATAGAACAAGTAAAAGACTTTAAAAAGTAAGTCCTGAGGTCAATGTGTCCAGCTAAGTCCTCCAAAGTGGTGCCAGAGCATGGCCACAAGCAGTCCAGTGAATGAAACAAAAAAAAAAAAAAAATAAGATCGTGCTTCTGAATTATTGTTTGTTATTTAGTATTATGTTTTATTCAGGGCTGTGGAGTTGAAACAAAAAAACTCTGACTCCTTTACTCCTGGCACCCCTGACTCCTGTTTATGTAATTAAGTGACTGTGGTTTACATATCTCATAAAGCATATGCATATGCTTGTACTTTGAGTAGGCCTATATGTTATAATTAATCTATATTAAAGAATAAAGATATTGTGATTCAGATTTGGTAAAACTATACTGACTCCAACTCCAGCTATTTCTTAATTGTTTCTGACTCTGATTCCACAACCCTAGTTTTAATGAAGGTATGACATTTTCAAGTGATTTGGCTGTTTGGCTCATGAGGATGATGTCATGAGTTCGATATCCAGATCAGGTAGAATATTGTGACCTTGGACAAGTCACTTCAGTTCACAACTGCTCCAATCTGCTTAGATGAAAATGAACTGCAACTCCTGCAGAGTAGCAGCACGCAGACTATTAGTCTAAATTCTTGCAAATGTGACATGCCAACGGCTCTTCATGGCTATGACACTTGACAGTGACACTGACACCATTTGTGCTTTTGATATAGTCCACTTTAGATTTTTTTTTTATTTTTCATATTTACACTAGTTTTATTTTAGACTCTTTTACTCTTTTACCTATTTCAGTCATTTGATTGTGGCCATGCTGGAGCACCGCCTTTAGTCAAGCAAATCCACCTCAGGACTTATTCTTTGTAAGCCTAGTACTTATTCTATCAGTGTTTTTTGCTGAACCGCTAAGTTACAGGGACGTAAACACACCAACATAGGTTGTCAAGCAATGTTGGGGCACAAACAAACATAGACACACAAACACACACACACACACACATATACATATCTACGACGGGCTTCTTTTAGTTTCCATTCACCAAATCCACTCACAAGGCTTTGGTCAGCCCGAGGCTATAGTAGAAGACACTTGCCCAAGGTGCCACGCAGTGGGACTAAACCCGGAACCATGTGGTTCATTAGCAAACTACTTACCACACAGCCACTCCTACGCCTATAGACTGGAACAATATTGGTTTCAAATTTTGGCACAGGCCGGCAAGTTTAGGGGAATGGGGTAAGTTTATTACATTGACCCTAGTGATCATCTCATACTTATTTTATCAACCCTGAAACGATGGACAAAGTCGACCTCAATAGAATTTGAACTCAGAATGTAAAGACAAACGAAATGCCACTAAGCATTTATCCAGCATGCTAATGATTCTGCCAGCTTACCACCTTAACAGTTTTATATATTAGTTTCAAATTTTGGCACAAGACCAGCAATTTCAGAGGAAGGGATAAGTCAATTACATCATCCCTAGTGATCAACTGTTACTTATTTCATCGACCCCGAAAAAATGAAAGGCAAAGCTGATTTCAGTGGAATTTGAACTCAGAACATAAAGACAGACAGAATGCTGCTAAACATTTTGCCAAGTGTGCTAATGATTCTGCCAGCTCAATGCCTTAGACTAGATAAATATTTATTTCTTTATTACACATAGAGGGGACAAAAAAGGACAGACATAGGGATTAAGTTGATTACATCGACCCCAGTACGGGTCAATGTAAAACTATTTAATTAAAAACTATTTAATTGACCCTGAAAGGGTGAAAGGCAAAGTCAACCTCAGCAGAATCTGAACTCAGAATGTAATGGCAGATGAAATACCGCTAAGCATTTCACCTGTGCTAATGATTCTTATTTCTTTATTGCCCACAAGGGGCTAAACATAGAGGAGACAAACAAGGACAGAAAAAGGGATTAAGTCGATTACATTGACCCCAGTGCGTAACTGGTACCAAAAGGATGAAAGGCAAAGTCGACCTCGGTGGAATTTGAACTCAGAACGTAACGACAGATGAAATACCTATTTCTTTACTACCCAGAAGGGGCTAAACACAGTGGATACAAACAAGGACAGACAAACGGATTACGCCGATTATATCAACCCCAGTGCGTAACTGGCATTTAATTTATCGACCCCGAAAGGATGAAAGACAAAGTCGACCTCGGTGGAATTTGAACTCAGAACGTAATGGCAGATGAAATACTGCTAAGCATTTCGCTCGGTGTGCTAACATTTCTGCCAGCTCACCGCCCTAGACTAGATAAATATTAACACAGGAAAGAATTATGAATAAATGTTTTTGTTTAAATCTATTCTGTAAATATATGCTTATAAAAAGTTGGTACATAACTTAGATTACATCCATTTCATTGATGCTGCTACTATTCTTCTTCTTCAGTCTCAGGTCAGCCATCATGGAGCAGACATGTATTCCATAATGACTAGCTCATCTTATTTTGTACATCCAGGACTACAGTGTCCAACTTCTCTTTAGGGTGCTTTATAAAAGAGATTTAGCTATTGTTTCTAGCTAGTCACATGACGATGAAGAGTTTTCCTCATTGGCTCTAGGTCTGTTTTATAGACATTGATATAATTATCATGTGTTTTCTATTACTTCTATTTTGGTTTCAAATGGTTAACATGTACATATATATATATATATATTATATATATATATTGCGCTTTTGTTTTTTCAAATAGTCTCTTCTGTAAGTTCTTCCTTTTCTTTTCTTTTTTAATTAAATTACACTGCTTGCTTTTATTTGTTATAGTTATTGTTATGTTTGTTTGAAATCAATTTATACAAACAAATGTTTGCAATTACTGAAATAATGAAGTCTCCTCGGGGAGTTTCTGTGAAAATGATGTTCAGAATGTGACTACCTAATCATTTTCTTAGTGTGTGTGTGTGTGTATGTGTGTGTGTGTAAGAGCTACTTTACATGTGTTTGTGTCTGTGTGTGATGAACTTATAATTTACAGAACTTTAATTTATGTTTATTGTTACATATTGTTATGCAAATCTTTTGCAAAAGATGCAAAATTAAAAGCATTATGGAAAGATTTAAATGAACAAATGTTGTTGTTGTTATTATTATTATTTATTTATTTATTTACTTTTTGTTAATTAATGAAACAAACTTTAGCAGAAATTCAGTTCTTTCTAAAAGTCTAACAACAGAAGAACGCTAAAAGTTTGGCAAGATCTGAAGTGCATACACTAGCTTCATATATAATTTGTCAATTCTTAGATAAACTCTGCTTGTCTGACAGGGTTTTTCTCATTGTATGTATGTGTGTGTGGTGGTACTGTCCCAGCATAATCACAGCCTGGAAACAGAGTAATTAGCTATATTTCATCTACCTTTATGTTCTGAGTTCAAATTCTGTCAAAGTCGACTTTGCTTTCCATCCTTTTGAGGGTTGATAAACTAAGTACCAGTTGCGTACTGAGGTCGATCTAGTCGACTGGCCTCCTCCCCCAAAATTTCAAGCCTTGTGCCTAGAGTAGAAAAGATTATTCTGACTATGGAAGATGAAGGATTGAGCAAAGTAATGAACATAGACCTGAAAGAGGAGAGACATAGTAGAGGTAATGACAGTTGTAGGTGGGTGGGTCATAATTTACACCCAACCTAGTTCAAAGAGAGAAGTCAATGAGTCAGTGAACTCCAAAGGGAAGGGTTAGGTTTTAGAACACTGTTTTAGCTAAGATACTTTTCTTTTATCATTGACTTTGTTTTAGTCACTGGATTGTAGCCAGACCAAGGCACTGCCTTGAAAGGTTTGGTTGAATGAATCAACCTCATCACCTGGTACTTATTCAATCAGTCTCTTTTGCCAAACTGCTAAGTAATGGGGACAAACAAACACAAACACATGCATAGATATATACATACATGTGTGTGTGTATACAAACATATATATATACACAAACACACACAACAGGTTGCTTTCAGTTTCTGTCTGCTAAATCCACTCACAATACTTGAGGTGGCCTGGAGCTATAGTAGAAGACCTTTGACCAAGGTGCTTCACAGTAGGGATGAACCCAAGACCACATGGTTCTGTGATGCCAAGACAGACTATCAGAAATTACGAAACCTAGTACTTGTAGAGAAAATTTTCAGGTTTTTTATTGCATATAGTTCAAGAGTCAAAGGAGTAAGGTATAAGATTGTCTGCTTCAACAGAAAATGCATCCTTATGTAGTTTTTCCTTCTTTTATTCATTGCATTTAAGGGTGCTTTTTATGTGCCAGTTACACAACACTGGTATCTGTCATGACTACAATCTCACTTGGCTTGATGGGTCTTAGCCTTCAGATTTCATTGATATGCTTGTTTATTTTTAGAATGACATTGTAGGGTAGGTGTGGGAGGCCAGATCTGGCCAGTTCGGGAATAAAACAGGTAGAATATTTGAGCTGCTAATGGGTTAATCTTATTATTTACTTTCTAGTCCATGCTATTTCCTTCAATCTGTACTTTCAAAACCTTCTTCCTAAGATATACATTGGCACAATTAGTAAACAGACTCCCACACACCTACAGAAACTTTGATATTTCTGTCTCTAATTTTCATTTATCAATTTCCTTCCAACTTTATGAACATGACAAGTGAGATAATAATTTTATCTATAGTGTATATTTTCACAGATTTCTATACAATTCGGTGTTTGTTAACCTTCAAATAGCACTAGATTTCGAGTAAACAATTCTGTGTCTTCACTTTTGTGTTATTTTCTTCTATTGTTGCTGTAAATAAATATAATAACATTCTTAGTTTTATACTGAATAAACAAACTTACATAAATATAAAAGCATCTTTCAATATGTTTAAAATAAGGTTACAGTATGTTGTTGCTAGATAAAAATGGAGATTGGAATCTTTTGCATCAGTGACATACATACACAAGCCAGTACAAGCGCAGACACACACTTGTAAATATACACAAACGCACAAATACATATGTAGTTAGACACATGTGTTCATATGCACACATGTACATGAATAAACATAAACGCACAAACAACCATGCACATATGCTTACACACATAGACAGACAGGCACATACAGACTTGTATAGAGATACACATATTATATATATATATATATACATATATATACACACACACACCAATGCACACAAACACACACGCACATGAATATGTAAACATATACATGTAGTCATGCACATATGCTCACACACACATAAACAGACACATTTACACCACACACACACACGCATATATATATATATATACATACACGTATACACATCCACAAGCACCCAACATTCTCTTATCATTTGCTGTTTTCTTCGAAATTATTTTTAGTATATTTTTGTTTTATTTCTTTAACTGATCATTTAAGCTTTCACTTCTCAGTCTCTCCCCAATTCGCCATTCCACACAAACCATCGTATTTTCCAGCCTCCCTACTCTTCTTTCTGATTTCTTCTTTCATCGTATCACTGTTCCTTACTTTCTAACATCGGTCCTCTCTTGCTTATAGATTTTTCTTTCCTATTCCTTTGATAGCGTTTAATTTTTCTTTCTCTAGTAATCTATTTACAGATTCATATGTATATATATATATATATATAGATATATATATATATATATATATATATATATGTGTGTGTGTGTGGTGTATTTATATACATATATATGTGTACGTGTGTATATGTGTGTGTGTATATTTATACGTGTGTATATGTGTGTGTATATATGTGTATGTGTATATATGTGTGTGTATATTTATGTACATATATATGTGTGTGTGTGTGTGTAGATATGAGTATATATGTATGTGTATGTATATATATGTGTGTGCGTGTGTATGTTTTTTGTTTAAGTTTTTTTAATTTTTTTTTTATTCTTCTGTCACCTTTCTATCAATGGCTCTGATAATACATCTCTCAATTGAACTAATGTAATCAATAGTTGCCACGAAGAGAAGGACATGAAGCAAATTATTTTTCATTGTCTTGATATGCAGCAGTCCACTAACGTGAAACATTTGTCAGAATTTCATTTTGAGACAGTCAAGCTTGTTCTACGACAAGCAAGCTCATAGGAGTTTGGGGGGTCGGTGGTTGCGTTTTCTTGTCACATAAACCATTTTCATCTGTTTACATTTCGTTTAGTTTATTGTGAAAATTTATAAAGTTGGTATGTAACAGAATATTTTCAATGGCTCTACTGTTTCAATATGTCATTCTATATTTTGATTAATGTGTGCTTGTGTGTGTGTGTCATTGTATATGCATGCATTTTTTGTTTACATTTTCCATATATATATATTTGGAACTGTGTGCGTGTATAAATCATCATCATCATTGTCGTCATCGTTTAACATCCGTTTTCCATGCTAGCATGGGTTGGACGGTTTGACCAGGAGGCTGCACCAGGCTCCAGTCTGATCTGGCAGTGTTTCTACAGCTGGATGCCCTTCCTAACACCAACCACTCTGTGAGTGTAGTGGGTGCTTTTAACTTGCCACCGGCACAGGTGCCAGGCGGGGCTGGCAACGGCCACAATTAGTTGGAGCTTTTTACGTTCCACCAGCACAGAAGCCAGTCAAGGCGGCACTGGCATCGGCCACATTCGAATAGTGCTTTTTATGTGCCACCAGCACAGAGAGTACAGGCATGACTGTGTGCTATGAAGTTTGCCTCCTAACCACATGGTTTCTAGTTCAATCCCACTTCATGGAAACTGGGGCAAATGTTTTCTACTATAGCCCTAAGGCAACCAAAGTCTTGTGAGTGGATCTGGAAAATGGAAACTGAAAGAACTTTGGTGCTCGACCTTGGCCACAGCCTTTGGGCTGAAGCATATAAAGAAATAATAGAATTGTTATATGCATGTACATGTATCCTCTTGCCTTGACATCACATGATTGTGTTGTAAGCTAATTTCACCATCATGCAAGTCTTCTCCAATCTTTTTAGAAAACCTGTCTAGTCAAAGGAAAATACTATGTTGTTCAGAAAATATGGCCGATTTTAAAATAACCCTATATTCTTGTAAAACTGAATTTATATAATTAGTATATAATTAGTAATTAGTATTACTTAAACCTTCCTTGAATGGGTCTTTTACATGCCGAACTCTACTTGGTGAAATTAATGATTATTTCTAAATTAATTAATTGATTTCACCCTTTATTATTGATAATTGTATTTCTTCCCAGTAAAAAACTGTAGCATCTTATTTTGGCAACACACTGGCAGAAGGGGAAAGGTGACTTACTTCCATTCACCCTTTGAATTTGGCTGTACTGGCAAGAATTACACTTGCTCTGATACCATGAGTTGAGGTGATGTCTTCTAGTGCCTTCAAATTTAATACACAATTATTAATAATTGAGACGCAATTATTTATACGGCTTTGAGACAAACAGAGAGACACAAAAACAATATCAACAGCGTGGAAAAAATTACCTTTTCGGTGGTGAGACACATGTAGTTGAACAAGCAGCCGATGGAAATGAGGCAGCAAGTTATGCTGCAAAATTCCTGGCTTTAAGGGTCTCATGAAAGACCTGGCTAGAGGCCCAACTTTCTGAGTTCTTTCACGGGGACCATTTCAGTAAGTGTGTGAATGTGAGCGGTGATATGTTGCATAAAATCATAATCGACTGATTCTTCTGTATTTTCTTTTACCCCAAAACAAGAACTTTTCAGCCCCCACTGCCTCGTGTGTGTGTGTGTGTGTGTGTGTGTGTATGTGTGTTTGTGTGTATGTGTGTAAAAATGTGAATAGGTAGGATGGGTTGTTGTAGTGTATTAGGTGTGATGTATAATGCATTCTTTATTCTAGTAAGAGATCAATGTTATTTATCTCAGAAAAATTTGTGTCTCACCAGAATATATCAATTCCTATGTCACGTTTTACATTTTAAGAATATCTTAAAATAGCAATTGAAATAAATATCTTTGCCTATCAGGCATAGCTGTTGCTTTTATTTCATTTTATTTTTGTATCTGTTTTAGTAGTACATCAACATATTTGTGACATCAATGTGAGATAATCCCCTTGTCTATCATTTAAGTATTAAACCTGTCTATATATGTGTATTATATATTTGCACATGTGTACAATTATACTATTCTATTTCTCTTTAAAGGTGTTTTATTTCCTGACTATGGCCATTTAACTTGATAGCATATCTATCTATCTATCTATCTATCTATCTATCTATCTATCTATCTATCTATCTATCTATCTGTCTGTCTGTCTGTCTGTCTGTCTGTCTGTCTATCTATCTGTCTGTCTATCTATCTATCTATCTATCTATCTATCTATCTATCTATCTATCTATCTATCTATCTGTCTCTCTATCTATCTGTCTGTCTATCTGCCAGCCTGTCTGCCTGCCTGTCTGTCTGTATATCTGTTTGTCTGTCTGTCTGTCTGTCTATCTGTCTGTATGTCTGTCTGCCTGTCTGTCTGTCTGTCTATCTATCTATCTGCCTATTCATCTCTGTCTGTCTCCTGATCTGTCTATCTATTGATCTATCAATCAGTTTGCTTGTCTATCTGTCTATTTCTGTCTACTTATCAATTTATCTCTCTCTCTATCTATCTGTCTGTCTGTCAATCGATCTATAGTTATCTAACTATAAAAAGACACACACACACACACAAACACACACACAAACACACACACAAACACATGCACTTGCAATAACTCATTTTCATTCTCATTTTCCCTTATATGCTATACTCTCCTATCCTTACATGCATGCACTCTCAAACACACATTTGCACACACACACACTTATGCGTGTATGATATAGTTTACTCAACATTACATATTTGATAAAGAGATAAAGTACACTCCACAGTTAATTCTCATTTTTTCTTTTTTTTTTCGTACTTTCGTTCTCTTTCCAAGAACAACTTAAACAACTTGTCATCATTTACATGAACTGTTTCCTTCATCTTTCTTTTTTTTCATGTCTTTAATCTTATTTTCTTTGAAAAAGAAGCCATCACCTTAAACAAGGTTCTCTTACATCATGCACACTACATTTTTATTGGATTCTCATGGCTTTTTAAATATTTCTTCTCAGTCACTGCAGTTTACAACCACTACCTTACCATGTCTATTAATTTGGCATCTTCTTTTAAAATACCTGTACAGCATAGGAGTGGCTGTGTGATAAGTAGCTTGCTTACAAACCACATGGTTCCGGGTTCAGTCCCACTGCGAGGCACCTTGGGCAAGTGTCTTCTACTATAGCCTTGGGCCGACCAAAGCCTTGTGAGTGGATTTGGTAGACGGAAACTGAAATAAGCCCGTCATATATGTGTGTGTGTGTTTGTATGTCTGTGTTTGTCCCCCAACATCACTTGACAACCAATGCTGGTGTGTTTACATCCCCGTAACTTAGCGGTTCGGCATAAGAGTCTGATAGAATAAGTACTATGCTTACAAAGAATAAGTTCTGGGGTCGATTTGCTCGACTAAAGGCAGTGCTCCAGCATGGCCACAGTCAAATGACTGTGGTTCTCAATCAGGGATTATATGACCCTTGGTGTCCATACAAGATTTTGTTGTTAAAAATTATATGTAACATAGGTACAGGCATGGCTGTTCAGTCCCATTGTGTAGCACCTTGGATAACTGTCTTCTACTCTAGCCTCAAGTTGAGCAAAGCCTTGTGAGTGGATTTGGTAGATGGAAACTGAAAGAAGCCTGTCGTATGTGTGTGTATATATATATATATGTATATATTTATGTGTGTGTTTATGTTTGTGTTTGTGCCACCACCACCATCACTTGACAACCAATGTTGGTGCGTTTACATCCCCATAACTTAGTGGTTCGGCAGAAGAGACAGATAGAATAAGCACCAGGCATACAAAGAATAAGTCCAAGGATCGATTTCTTCAACTAAAAGGTGGTGCTACAGTATGGCTACAGTCAATTGACTGAAACAAGTAAAAGAATAAAAGAATAAATCAGTTATACTTCTATACTACACATAATATTTCAATTTTTTTTTTATACAATTGCTAATAATATCTAATTATGAAAATATAATGGGATCTTTTTAAAACATCAAGGGTTATGAGGGTCCACAAGAGTAAAATAGGAATCAAAAGGGTTCACAGGCAAGAGATGGTTCAGACCCACTGGTCTAGATAGTAACTGTCTTCGACCAGGGTTTCAACCGGGGGCTCAGCTGTCTTCAAATAGGGTTTCAACTGTCAACTGGGGGGGGGGGGGGGGGGGGGGTTCAACGGTCTTCAACTGGGGTTCATACAAGATTTTTAGGGGCCTACACAACAAAATAATAAACCAGAGAACCACAATAGTATTTTAAGGGCCCCTGGAAAAATTTTGCTTTGGTATTATTATGCATTGGTATGTATTGCAAGGAATAGTGTATTACAAGGAATAGTGAGGTTTCTTTCTGTAACATTTTACATAATGTGTAGAAAACAAAATAGGAATTTTGAAAGAAGTTTTTTTAAACATCAAAGAGCTAGTGGGGTCCATCAGATTAAAACAGTAATCAAATGGGTCCATAGATAAAAAAAAAAATGGTTGAGAGCCCCTAGTTTAGATGGCAGTGATTCTTGCTCTGCTGCATCACAGAATGTTAATGGTGAACAAGGTTGAATATAACAGTGAAGATGGTGATAATAATGGTGATGATGATAGTGATAACATATGATTATGATGGTGATGAATACCATTGCTCATTAGGATGATGACAATTTTCATGATGATGATGATGATAATGATTTTCATGATGATGAATTTCATGATCATAACAGTGATGACAATGAGGATGATTATGAATATCATTGCTGTTGACATCATCAGCTGCAACATCATCATGACAGCAAGGAGCTAGAGGGACACCATGAGCATAATGTGGATGATTTGCAGAACAAAGATGGTGTTTTTCTGTTCTTTATTTTTACAGTCATCACAGAACAGTTCACCATGTTAAAAAATACACCATGTTAAAATATATAAACCCCACCAATAAGTTAATGAACTTCATGCCATATAACTATATTACATCCATCAAAAGAATAAGAGAGGAAAAAAAAAATCAAAATAGCCATATTCTATAGACATATAATTCATTGCTCATATGGACAACACATTTTATTTCCACCAAGCAGACAAAGGAAAAGAATTGATATTTATGATGATGATGATGATGACGGTGATGATGGTGATGATGATGACTGGTTAATGGTGGTACTGGTGATTGTGGTGGTCTGGCTTTGGCAAAAGAATTGGTTATCTGATAGTAGCAGTGGTAGAGATGGTGATGATGAGGACGGTGACAATGATGACGATAACAACAACAATAGTGGTGGTGATGCTGGTGCTGGTGGTAGTGGTGGTGGTGGTGACTATAATAGAGATGGGCCGCAGTAGTGATTGCTGTGACTAATATTCATGGTAGCAGTGGTAGTGATGATGGTGATGGAGGTGGTAGCATTGATAATGAGGGTAGCATTGATAATGAGGGTAGCATTGATAATGAGGGTAGCATTGATAATGGTGATTTTGATGAGGGATGAAAATGGAATTTAGCCCAAGGTGGTCTTCTGATTGAGCAAATTTTTTAAAAAATACCCGTCATAATCAACCCCTAATTTAAAAAAATTTTTTTTTTTACCAGAGAAGGTATATATCATCCTATGTCTTTTCCTTCTTTTTTTTTTTAATGGTGATAGGGTAAGAGGATAATGATGAAAATATTTAAGGACGTTGATGGTGGTGGTGGTGGTGGTGGGGGTATGGGTGATGGCAATAGTGATGAAAATGAAGATGGACATTTAAAAGAAACATATAAGAAAGAGAAAAAAATAAAAACAAAAGGCAAGAATATGAAATACAAAACAAAATTATTAAATCAATAAAAGATTAATAATGTTTATGTGATTGTGTGTATGTAAATATATATATTATATATACACATATATATAATATATATATATATATATATATATATATATATATCTAATTACATGTACATACGCACATTCACATATATACATACCATCATGTGTGTGTGTATATGTATATATATATATATACACACACATACACATGCATAAATACATATAGCGATGCATACACATAAACATAAAAACAAATGTACATGCAACTAATACACATGCACACACATACACACACACACACACACACACACACACACATATATATATACACAGATATATATATATGTATATATATATATGTATATATATATATATATATGTATATATATATGTATATATATATATGTATATATATATGTATATATATATATATGTATATATATATATGTATATATATATATATGTATATATATATATATATATATGCTCACATGTGCATACACACTCACATGCACACCCGTATACATGCACACACATGCACACCCGTATACATACAGACACATATATACCCATAATCTGTATATATTATTAGAAATGGCTGTCAGATATCTTCACCATCTCAGCACCCATTATTCATTAAAAATAAGAAAAAAAAAACAGAAATCTAGCAATGGTTTCTTGCATTAAACTCCTGAGATACTGAACAAACGGCATCACTTAGCAGTGATAAATGGCCTCAAGACACTGACACGTCATCGTTTCTGCTGTGTCTACCGTATGCATAGGTGTTGGCCGCATCAACATCAGGGGAATGGTTTCTACATAGTATGGATAGGTGTTAGGCTTTGGGAGATTACAAAGGAAGATAACTCATCAGAATTTAGGAAACTGATTTGATTTTTGAAATTTAATATATAGTTTTTTTTGTTTTTTTTTTGTTTTGGTGTAGTTGTAGCTTTTGTTGTTATTTATATTTTTGTTGTCTCAGCTGTCGTTGTTGTTATTGTTGTCTTATTTTTGCTCCCTTCATCTCTTTTTCTTGTTGGTGGTTTTGTGTTCATTGTTGGTAATTTTGTTGTTTTCACTTGATTTCATCACAGTGTCTGTTTGTTGTTGTTATTATCTTTTCTGCTATTCGTGTGATTGCAGTTGAGATTACTTGAATGTTGTTGTGTCAATGATTAAGCTCTCATAATTTTTGTTGTTGTTGCGGTTTTAACTTACATTATTATTACTATTATCTTTAATGCAGTAATCTAGTAGAATCGTTAGCACGCTGGGCAAAATGCTTAGTGGCATTTCAACAGTCTTTACATTCTGAGTTCAAATTCCACCGAGGTCAACTTTGCCTTTTAACCTTTTGGGGTCGATAAATTAAGTACCAGTCAAGTATGGGTGGTAGATATGATTGACTATCCCACTCCCCACAAACTTCAGGCTTTGTACCTTTAGTAGAAAGGATTATTGCTGTTTTCTTTAAGGTGGTGAGCTAGCAGAAATGTTAACAAGCTGGGGAAAATGCTTAACATAATTTCGTCCATCTTTGTTTTAAGTTCAAATTCCGCTAAGGTCAGCTATGCCTTTCATCCTTTCAGCATCAATAAAATAAGTACCAGTTGAGCACTGGGGTTGATGTTATCAAGTTATCCCTCCGCCTAAATAGCTGGCCTTGTGCAGGACCTTGAAATTATTATTACTGTTGCCTGGCTGAATTGTTAGCACATCTTACAAAATGCTTACAGGCATTTCTTCCAGTCCTTTACGTTCTGAGTTCAAATTCTGTCAAGGTCGACTTGTCCTTTCAACGTCTCAAAATTGATAAGTTAAGTACTAAGTGAGCACTGGTGGGGTTGATGTAGTCGTCTTACACCCTCCTCTGGACAAGGAGTCATGACAAATACAGCAAAGCTGCTCAATGTCCTTAGAGTTCTGCCAGTCCTGTTCCCTGGATTGCTTTTTAGCTGGATTTTAGCTGGATTTGAACCCAGACTGCTTCATATATTTGTACCCCAGTGTCAATTTGATGGCATGCACTGCTCTCACTCAATAATAATAATAATAATAATAATAATAATAATAATAATAATAATAATAATAATAATAATCCTTTCTATTAAAGGCAAAAGGTCTGAAAATTGGTGGGTGGGGCTTGTCAATTACATCGATCCTCAGTGCCAAAACCAGTACTTATTACATCAACCCCAGAAGGATGAAATGCAAAGTGGACCTCAGCAGAATTAGAACTCATAACGTAAAACCAAATAAAATTCCACTTAGAATTTTTCTTGGTGCAGTAACAATTGTGCCAGCTCCCCGCCTTGGAATGTAGTTTAATAGTGTGTGTGTGTTCATCTATCGAAACAATGAGGGCCATCTAGTCATTATGGGCGAATGATAGGTGATGACTTGTGCGGAGGAGACTCAGTTATCAAAAGGCTCTTAGGAATATCACCACAGTGCATATTGCAGTGATGGTGGTGATGCTTGTTGGTGATGGTGGTAGTGGTATCATCTGAAGACTGTCATATTGCATTTACTGCAGCTTTCTTGTAATTGATTTCGCAACATACAATTATCTAATAAATTTTACAACACCACACGCACACACACATACAGACACACATACACACACACAAACATGCACATGCACACACACACACACACACACACACACACACACACGTGTGCGTGCACTCAGAGTGTATGTAGTAAATATTGTCATACTAACTGGTACAGTTATCTAGGGAATGTCATCAATACAATTAGCTAATGAGTTTTGTTTTGGTGATCAATGCAGTTATTGAATGAAAACTACCGTGAAAACGCTAAGGTAATCATTAACACACATATATTGTTGTTGCTGTTGTATGCTGTAAGATCTGGTCTATTATACCTGACCATCCTTTTTTGTCACTGTGACTCTTCTCTCTCTCTGTCATTACACTTTTGATCTCATTTTGCTCTTCTATATCTTAATAATATCAATATGCATATAGATTCTCTTTTTCTCTCTCATTTTGACTGTGACCATGCTGGTGCACCGCCTTTAATCGAGCAACTCGACCCTGGGACTTATTCTTTGTAAGCCCAATACTTATTCTATAGGTCTGTTTTGCCGAACCGCTAATTGACAGGGACATAAACACACCAGCATCGGTTGTCAAGCAATGCTAGGGGGACAAACACAGACACACAAACATACACGCACATACATATATACGACGGGCTTCTTTCAGTTTCCGTCTACCAAATCCACTCACAAGGCTTTGGTCAGCCCGAGGCTATAGTAGAAGACACTTGCCCAAGGTGCCATGCAGTGGGACTGAACCTGGAACCATGTGGTTGGTAAACAAGCTACTTACCACACAGTCACTTCTGTGCCTACATTATGTATATATGCATACATATGTGAAGGTGTATGGCTTAGAGGTTAGGGTATTCAGCTCATGGTCATGAGGTCAATTCTCAGCAACATGTTTTGTCCTTGAGCAAGACACTTTATTTCACATTGCTCCAATCCACTCAGCTGGCAAAGTGAGTAGTACCTGTATTTCAAAGGGCCAGCCTTGTCGCACTCTGTGTCACACTAAATCTCTAAGAACTACGTTAAGGGTACATGTGTTTGTGGAGTGCTCAGCCACTTGTGTATTAATTACATGAGCAGGCTGTTCCATTGATCAGATCAACTAGAACCCTTGTCCTTGTAACCAATGAAGTGCCAGGTATGTATGTGTGTGTGTGTATGAGTTTGTGAATGTGTTTGTGTGTAGTCTTCTCTAGACATCACATGATGGTTGTAAATGATCATCATAAAAGCAAGGTTGTTCATTTACAGTCTTTCGTAGAAAATGTGTCTAACTATGAGAAAATAGTACCTTGCTTGGAAACGGCAGCAGGTTGGTGACAGGAAGGGCATCTGATCATAGAAAATCTACTTCAAATAGCCACATTCAATCCGACCAATGCAAGCATAGAAAAATGGATGTTAAAAGTGGAGGTGCGGCAGCAGCAAGAACCAGATTCCAAAACAATAAAACATGTCTTTCTATGTGTTTGGCTTCTTTCTAATATCTGCTCTAACATTTGAAAGTTTTCTGGAGCTTTAATTTAGCTATTTATAACCTCTATAACAAAAATGGGAGTTTATATGTGTGTGTTTTATTCTGTAGGCATCTATCAGTTATGATTATAATAATAATAATAATAATAATAATAATAATAATAAACATTGTGTACAGTGCTCAGGTGCACTACAACTCATCTAAAGTGCATATATAATCAGGTGTAGTTTCGACGGATTTCGGAAAGCATGAGGGCCTTAAAGGATGCAGTGTCATGGCAGTCAACAACTGACACAGGCAGTTTATTCCATGCTTCAGCAACTCTGAGCGTGAAGAAATGTTTCCGAAAGTCATGGGAGCTGTGTTGTTTTCTGACTTTGTAGGCATGTCCACGTGTGTTAGACACATGGAGATCAAAAAGGTGTTCAGTGTTGTTATTGGTGAGGTGGTTGACAACTTTGTGGGCATTTACCAAGTCCGTCGCCAGACGCCGGAGCTTCAGTAACCATGTGTCATCAATAATGATGGCTAATTGCAGTATTTTATTTGTAAATAAGGTACAAAATAAGGTACGCAATAATCACACATACAAACATTTACATACTTTCCTTGTACACATGTACACATATACTCACACAGAGTTGAAACATTGATTTTTTTCACCCCTGCCTCTATCACCCTTTCCTTTCTCTCATTGCTATTACTTTTTCTCACTCCCTCTTAGTCAGGGCTATTACTCTCACTACTTCTCCTTTACTGAATTACTATTTTCTCTCCTCCTCCACGTCCGGCATGATTCTGGACAAATATATATATATAGATATAGATATACAAATATATAAAAGTACTATGCTCATTATTATATTAGGAGATTTAGCCATGGTATTAACACATGTTTTCTATGAGATATACTCACTTATCCTCTACTCATGTCCTCTTCGTGAAGTGGCATTTTCTTTTCTCTGTGTCAGGAATAAAATACTTTTTTGCATACACACATACAAGAGAAACATGCATACATGCATACAGATGCACACCTAGCTTGAGGATTTCTTTTTAGCCTGATGACTTGTAAACTCTACTGAGGAATAAATTCATTTCAGAAGATTACTTTTACTCTGTTTCTCTACCATCTGTTTCTCTTTTTGGTCATTATAACCCTCACTTTAATATGTACATGTGTTTGAAACTAGATCTAGTTTTAGAAATATGGAAATATATATCTGTGTTTACATCTATATTTAGTTTATTTATATAAAAGTATTCTATAATTAATCCTAAATTTCTCACCGCAAAATCAATTGGGAATTTATAGATTAGAAATAAGTCAACATGGATGCATTCTTTAAATGACTTGAGCTAATCACATGATGGTCACTGTTATTAGTCAGTAGTAAAATGGTAAGAAAATGTCATTCCAAGAAGCAAAGAAAATACTGTTGCTATGGCAATGTGTTGTTTACTTAACAAACACATAGTTCTGGGCTTAATTGTACTGCATGTCACCTTGAACAAGGCTGTTCACCTCTTATTTTATGTCACTTCCTAATATTTTTTTTATGCTACTATTTTGTTCTTTTGAAAGTCAACAGGCACTGAATGAATTTATGAAGGGAGGTTGAAGTTAGTTCCATCAGGATGTTAGAATTAGAGTGAGAGGCCCAATGATGTGAGGTTTTCTATGAAATAGGGGCTATAGTACTTTGATCAATTTTCAGTTCCTGCAACACTATGCAGAATTGCAAATTTAATTTTTGAAGTGTCTCCTTCATCTCCTAATCGTATATATTTTGATGTATTAGGCCATTTTCTCTATGGAGGACGAAATTTGTTTCGCAACTTTTCTCACAGTTCTATATTTGAGAGATGAGGAATTATGTACATTATTTACATTATTTACATTTGATGGATATTTTGATGCATTAGGCCATTTTCTCTCAGAAGGATGAAATTTGTTTAGCAACTTCATGTGTGGTTTGCAATGCTTTTGTATTGTGGCCCCTAGATAATGGTAAACGTGTTTGTAATATGGGTGAAACTCAGCTTTGATTTTTATGTCAAAGAGTCAGTAAAATGTGTGATCTTTTGAGAAATATCTTATGGAGAGATTAGGTTTCTCACAGTTCTATATTTAAGAGATGAGGAATTATGTACATTATTTACATTATTTACATTATTTACAATTGATGGATATTTGTCCTCATTTTGTTTGTTATTAACACAATGTTTTGGCTGATATACGCTCCAGCCTTAATCAGGTGTCTTGGGAAAATTTCGAACCTGGGTTCTCATTCTTAAGGTATTTTTCAATGTTATTATTATTATTATTCAGTAGTTTTATTTTTATAGCGTGCTTTCACTTCACTACCGAGTGCAGCTCTGTGTGCCTTAGATATGTGCCTTAGGTTATTATTATTATTATTATTATTGTTATTATTATTATTATTATTCAGGTCACTGCCTGGAATTGAACTGGGAATTTTGGGGTTAGTAGCCCATGCTCTTAACCACTATGCTATATACCCACAGGCATATGGCATATTGGTTAAGAGCATGGGCTACTAACCCCAATAAGGGGGTGAGCTGGCAGAAACTTTGGCATGCCAGGCAAAATGCTTAACGGTATTTCATCTGCCACTACATTCTGAGTTCAAATTCCGCTGAGGTCGACTTTGCCTTTCATCCTTTCGGGGTCTATTAAATAAGTACCAGTTACGCACTGGGGTCGATACAACTGACTTAATCCAGTTGTCTGTCCTTGTTTATCCCCTCTGTGTGTGGCCCCTTGTGGGCAGTAAAGAAATAATAATAATAATAATAATAATAACATCAAAAAATATCTTAGGAATGAGAACCCAGTTTCGAATTTCCCCAAAACACCTGATGAAGGCTGGAGAGTATATCAGCCGAAACATGTTAACAACCAACAAGATGAGGACAAATATCCGTCAAATGTAAATAATGTAAGCTTTCTCCCTATGCTACATTTTACTTCGGTCATATTGTATTAGTATTTCTCTTCCCTAATATTTATACGGTGCTTATACTTTGTTGTTATTACTGAGTAAATGTTTTTGTGTGTGCCATGGATTCCCATTACTGTTTCATTTCAACACTTTATGTTTTTAATAATAGTAACTTATCTATGTTTATTGTGTTAAGCTATTTCTGATGAGATGCAAACTGTACAGAGCATTTTTATTTCTGTAGTATTATTTCTGGAGTAGTCTTAGTTCTGTTTCTCTGAGGAGGTTTTCCTTCTGCATATAATCTTTTCTACTCCAGGTACAAGGCTTGAAATTTTGGGGGAGGGGGCCAGTTGATTAGATCGACCCTGGTGCGCAACTAGTACTTAATTTATCGACCCCAAAAGGATGAAAGGCAAAGTCAACCTCGGTAGAATTTGAACTCAGAACGTAAAGACAGACATAATACTGCTAAGCATTTCACCCAGCATGCTAATGTTTCTGCCAGCTCACCACCTTTTCCTTCTGCATATAATGCTTTCTAGGGTTTACAAAAACATGATTAATGAACTCACAACAACACTCATTCCATTAACATACTTAAAGGCGACGAGCTAGCAGAACCGTTAGCACGCCGGGTGAAATGCGTAGCCATATTTCGTCTGCTGTTATGTTCTGAGTTCAAATTCTGCCGAGGTCGACTTTGCCTTTCATCCTTTTGAGGTCGATATATTAAGTACCAGTTACGCACTGGGGTCGATATAATCGACTTAATACCTATGTCTGTCCTTGTTTGTCCCCTCTGTGTGTAGCCCCATGTGGGTAATAAAGAAACACATATTTATTGAAGCCCTTCATTCCCTACGGATGATTTTTTTTTTTCATTGTTCTCAACACTAGGTTGTCTTCTCTGCTTCTCTCCATTTGGATCCCTACTTTTTCAGATCTGCCTAAGTATCCTACCTCCAGCTATTTTTCAGGAATCTCTCTTCTGACACCCTTGTTGGTTCCAGGTTAGAATCAGGTGTGCTATATTTTCATGAGGAAAGGCCTTCTTCTCCCAGGCTTTGGATTGTCATCATTGCTTCTGTAATTCTTTTTTAGGTAGATGTGTTGACCGTACACGAACCCATTTCTGTCCCTGGGAAAAGTATCAAAAGCCATGCAGATGTAAGATTTAAGTACTATGTTGGGTAGATCGAGGAACTAACGCCATGAGAAATTTCTTTCTCAAGCTTTGGCACATTGCCATATAATTTATTCCATCAGGTGCAATGGACTTTAATGTGTGTGCATCCAATAGCAGTATGCATTGGCAGACAGAGACTCAACACACACACAAACACATACACTCACTCTCACACACACACACACACACTCTCACTCTCTCTCTCTCACACATGCACACAAACACATACACTCACTCTCTCTCTCACACACACACACTCATTCACTCACCATACATACACTTACTCAGACACCACACACACTTACACACCACAAACTCACTCTCATACCACACACACACCAGACACTCACTCATGACACACACATACACACACTCACTTACAACACACACACACACATATATACACGTTTTCCATACTATGTCTTTCTGATTCTATTAGAGTTGTTGCAGATTAGCCATGATTGAGCAGGCTTATAATCAAAGACATTCCAAACCTGACTGTCCAACCATTTTGTTTATATCTAAGGACCATATTACCCCACAAGTTACTTCTTGTCAAGACAGCAGTATGTACAATTTGACACAATTTGGCTGGTATTTCTAGCAGGTCATGTAACCTTAGAGAGAGTCTTACATTTGCCTGTCTGATGCTGTTGTTTTTGGCCAGTGCTTTTTCATTTTTCTTTCAAAAGTTTTTCGAGTATTATAAATCACCTCAATTTAGTTTTGTAAATAACATTAATGTCTCCAACCAAACCACTCTTTTTATGCATTCTTCATATATTTCTCTTTATATCTCTCTCACTCTCTCTCTTTCTCTCCCTCTCTTTCTCTCTCTCTCCATACACACACACTTAACCACAAACAAATATATTTATAATAAACAGAGATAGATTAGTCCAGCTAATTGGCAAACGTCCTCAGAGTTATTTAATTGATTTTACCATTAAATCAGTTTCTGGAAAAGTAAGCAGTAACAAAGCAGTTATTTTTAGTCACGATTGGAGACTTACAGTAACTTCAGTAAACTTTCATTAATTAGTTCTTCGCTTGAATGTTAAATGAGGCAAATAGTTTCATTTATTCAAGAGCATATGCTGTCTTCCATATTTTATTGTTTTGGTATTGATAAATTATATACATATATATATACATATATTGTTTTTCTGTAGATTTGAACTGTACATACATAAAGAGCACCATCCAAACGTGGTCAATGCCAGTGCCACCTGACTGGCTCCCATGCCGGTGGCATGTTAAAAGCATCCACTACACTCTCGGAGTGGTTGGCATTAGGAAGGACATCCAGCAGCAGAAACCGTGCCAGATCAGATTGGTGCCTGGTGCAGCCTTACTGGCTTTCCACTACCCAGTTTGACTGGGTACTGGCAAGCATGGAAGACAGATGTTAAACGATGATGATGATGATATTATCCAAAGTGTACATATCCATCATAGCTGATCTTACCAATTGATTCTGCACTAGGGTAACAACGGAGTGTTAAGTAACAATCCGATTATATAACTCTATGCTCATCAGAGGTAGCCAATATGGAATGGAATATGATGACTATATATAAATATATATATAATATATATATATATATTATATATATATATATATATATATATATATATATATATATATATATATATATATATATATATGATGGCTGCAAACTCGTGTTCGAATATTGCCATCACCTGTCCAACATTCACCCTCACCCTCCTCACCAAGCAAGCTTGATGGTGTTGCCAGTTTAGTCACTGATGACCTGACCATGCAACAGGTTGTATTGGGTTACATGTTACCAGTAGTGCCCACGACACACACACACACACACACACACACACATATATTTATCTTTTTCTTTCTTTTATTCTTTTACTTGTTTCAGTCATTTGACTGCAGCCATGCTGGACCACCACCTTTAGTTGAGCAAACTTATTCTTTGTAAGCCTAGTACTTATTCAATCGGTCTCTTTTGCCAAAGCACTGAATTACAGGGCCATAAATACACCAGCATCAGTTGTCAAGCGATGTTGGGGGGGGGGACAATCATATACACATACATATATACATATAAATATATATATATATATATATAATATATATATATATATATATATATCATATATACATGTATATATATATATATATATATATTATATATATATATATATATCTAAGACAGGCCTCTTTCAGTTTCCATCTACCAAATCCACTCACAAGGGTTTGGTCAGCCCAAGGCTGACACTTGCCCACGGTGCCATGTAGTGGGACTGAACCTGGTTGGTAAGGCACAGGCATGACTGTGTGGTAAATAGCTTCCTTCCCAACCTCATTGTTCTGGATTCAGTCCCACTGTGTGGCACCTTGGGCAAGTGTCTTCTACTATAGCCCTGGGCTGACCAAAACTCTGTGAGTCAATTTAGTGGATGGAAACTAAAAGGAGCCCACTGTATATATGTGTGTGTGTGTGCACGCCTGTGCATCTGTGTTTGTCCCCCACCACTGCTTGAAAACCAGTGTTTACAACCCCACAAGTTAGCAGTTTGTCCTAAGAGAGGAATAGAATAAGTACCAGGGTTAAAAAAGTACTGGGGGTTGATTCCTTCAACTAAAAGTTCTCAAGGCAGTGCCCCAGCATATACATGCATACACACAAAGACATATATAGGCACATGCACATTCACAACAGGTGCACGTAGGCACAAGGAAGTAGAAGTACACACACACATGCACAGACACACAAATACATGAATACACAGAACACATACATAAACATGTATACACATATATATGCCAGTACACATGCACACTGGCATGCACACACACACACACACACAGACACATGCAACAAGGTCACAAACAGACAAATGCAGCATTCGTAACCAACTAAATCAAAAGTCATTGAAACAGTTGTAAGTAGCAATGAAAGAGCTTTGACAAAATAAACAAAACAAATGAATTACTGTTTAACCAAATTAAACGAACAATCGATTAGTTAGTTAGATATTTAACTAATTGACTAATAATAAAGGAGTGGAATTGAACCAGTGCATGTGTTAATAATATTGGCATAATGGCTGTTGCCACACACTACAAAATATGTGTGTGTGAGGGCTTTGTGTTTTATTTGTCACCCAACCACCATTATTTGACGACTGGTATTGGTTTGTAAACATTCATGTAACTTAGCAGTTCAGCAAAAGAACCTGATGGAATAAGTATCACATTTAACAAAAAAAAATGTATTGGGATTACTTTGTTCAACTAAACTATTCAAGGCGATGCCCCAATGGGACCACAGTCTAATGACTGAAACAAGTAAAAAGTATATATATAGGCACAGGAGTGGCTGTGGGGTATCAAGCTTGCCTCCCAACAACATGGTTCTGGGTTCAGTCCCACTGCATGGCATCTTGGGCAAATATCTTCTACTATAGCCTCCAGTTAGTAGAAGCCTTTTGAGTGGATTTCGTAGACGGAAACTGAAAGAAGTCTGTCATGTATATATATATGTATATATATATGTATATATAATGTGTGTGTGTGTGTGTATGTATGTATGTGTTTGTGTTGCCCTACCATTTCTTGACAGCCAATGTTGGTGTATTCACGTCCCTGTAACTCAGCGGTTTGGTAATAGAAACCGATAGAATAAGTACTAGGCTTACAAAGAATAAGGTCCTGGGATTGATTTGTTCAACTAAAGGTGGTGCATGTCAAATGACTGAAACAAGTAAAAGAATAAAAGAACATATATATATATATATATATATATACACATACATACAATGGCACCATTTAATTTAAGAACGCTAGTATTCTAATGTTTAAATGGCATTTTTTATATATATTCAAGATGTAAATTGTGAATTAAGATGTTTATCAAAATAAAGAAAATTTCACGAATATGGTATGCATTTTACAGCATAACATCAACGTATCAATTTTAAATTAAAAATAAACTTTGTTTTGAGTAATTTACGTTGCCATTTAATTTAAGAACGATTTGCTAAATTTCATTTTTTTATATTAGTCAATAAGACTAATATAAAAATAGGGTAATTTGCATGCTGTTACAATTTTAAGTTACTTAATAGTTGTGATGGGTAAGAGACAAAACTTAACACCAGAAACCAGAGTAAGGATTGTTCAGCATATTTGAATGAAATGGTCATATAAAGCTATTTCAAACGAAGTTGGATGCTCTAAAACAGCCATCTACAGTACTGTCCATCTTTATAAAGAAGCTAATGATTATAAAGACCGCCCTCGACCTGAGCAATCAAGAACAAGAAAGGATAGATACGTTCATAGACTGTCCCTAAAAAAGTGAAAAATGACTGCTGTTGACATTTTGAAAGAAATTCAGCAAAAATATGGACTTACCATTGAAATGTCCACCATAAAAATCTGTCTCAAAGAATTTGGACTTCTAGGAAGAGTTTCTCACAAAAAGCCATATATTTCTTTAAAAAGTTGACATGCTCAAATACAATTCACAAAAGAACATTTGAATTGGAGTCCAGCAGATTGGTCGAATGTGTTGTGGTCAGACAAGCCAAAGTTCAACTTGTTCAGCAGTGATGGCAGGAAGTATGTAAGAAGGCATATAGGCAGAGAATATAATCCAGAATGCATCCAACCTACAATTAAACATGTTGGTGGAAGTGTGATGGTGTGGGGGTGCACGTCTGGAAAAGACATTGGTCCTATAATCCGAATCAAGGGTGTTATTGAAAATAAGTCCTATCTAGAAATATTAGATAAGACTATGCTTCCATACGCCCGAAAGCATTTGGGCTGATCTTGGAATTTCCAGCATGACAACCTGAAACACACCTTGCACCTCGTCAGAGATTACATTAGGTCTAAGGGAGTTCGGTTGATGCATGGCCCAACCTAAATCCCATCAAAAATCTTTTGGAAAGAATGGGTATAGCTGTGCAAAGTAGTAAGCCAAAGAATACAGATGATTTATTTTACATTATTAGCCAAAATTGAGAAAAAATCTCAGGAACAGTATTAAATGATCTGAACAATTCAATGTTTTGCAGATGCAAAGCTGTATTAAATAATTTTGGATTCCCAATCAAATACTGATTGTGTGAGCTAATTGCTTTTTGTTTTTTTTTTGTTCATTTCAGAATAAACTTCTTAAAACAAAAAAAGGAAATTTTACAAATCATTCTTAAATTAAATGGAATTAAAAATTATGATAATTAAGATTTATCTTTAATTTAAAATTAATATGTTGTAGTTACACTGTAAAGCTGTATATCATATTAAAGCTTGTGAAATTTTCTTTATACATTTTCATTCACAATTTACAACTTGAATATATAAAAAATACCATTTAAGCATTAGTGTACTAGCGTTCTTAAATCAAATGGTGCCACTGTATATACGTGTGTGTGTGTGTGTGTGTGTCTTTGTAAGTGTGTGTGTGTATGTACGTGTGTGTGTGTGCGTGTGTGTGTGTGTGTGTGTGTGTGTGTGTGTGTGTATAGACAATGAAAGAAATGGGGAAACAAAGAAAGCTTCTAGCAATGCAGAAACTTTTACAAAAAAAAAAAAAAAATGCCTTTATATTTTAAACACAAAGGCCTATCTTCAGAAGGAAGAAATCCAAGAAATGTGTATTTACATCAATTCTGTTATTTTATGTTAAACTGCTTGATGTTTGGGTTAGTAGCAGCTGCAAATCACCAACTGTTAGTGCAAGCAACTTTCCTATTGTTGGTCCAATTGTTGTGATGTATTTTCAAGTGATTGTGATAGCAGTGGTGGTGGTGATGGAAGATGTCGTTGGTGGCATATGTTATGTTGGTTATAGTCACCATAATGTATTCATAGGAGTCACTGGCCCATCTCTGATCAACTATGTGAGTATAACTATAAATATATAATAGTAGAAACATGGTCAAATGGTTAAGTATTTTTCTTCAAAAATCACAAATTCCCGGGATCAATCTCATATGTCATTTTAGGCAAACATTTTTCAATATAGCCAATGTTGAACCAAAGATTTTTGAATGAAATTAAGTCAACAAAAATTGTGCTGAAACTTGTTGGATAGACTGCACCTGTAGTTCAAAGATCCAGTCTTTCAACAGAATTTCATGCTGATTCTGCTTGAAAATTATATTATCTAAGAGCACATGAGTGAGTGGAATACTCAGCCACATAGTTAAACACTAATTTAACGAACTGGTATTTCAGTTGATCAAACTTTTGAATACACAGTGTTAAAACTAATGAAGTTCCATTTTGTGTATGTATATTCTTAACACACAAAAGGAAATTCTTTATGGCTGATAACCAATTCACAACTAACATTACTTATAACTTGCCTTGCAACTACCTCCAGCAGTAATAATTAACTCAGCTAAATAACTGAAATGAAAGTATCCACAAATTTTAAAGAGCTAAATATTCCATGGACTTTTATTGTGTTTCAGCACTGCCTTGCAGCACTTTTAGTCAAATGAATCGATCTCATTCAGTTTTTTTTCTTCTGAATTCTGGTGCTTATTCCATTGTTCTCTTTTGCTAAACCACTAAGTTACAGGGATGTAAACACACCAATACCAGTTGTCACGTGGTGGTGGTAGTGGGGAACAAATATAGACACAAAGACACACACTCATACATATACATGGTGAACTTCTTTCAGTTTTTGTCAACCAAATCCATTCACAAGGCTTTTATCAGCTCAAGACTACAGTAGTAGACATTTGCCCAAGGTGCTACACAGTGAGACTGAACCCAGAACCATGTAGTTATGAAGCAAGCTTCTTACCACACAGCCACACCTGTGTCTCATGATAGATCATTAGCCACTACACACATTTTTTTTCTCTCCTTGTTTTTTCTGTGTCTCTTTCTGTAGAAGAGCGTAGGCTCGAAACGTAAAAGACTTTTTCTATTCCTGAGCATTATACTAATACATCTGTTTGTTTTGTACACCACCTGTCTTTGTCTTGTTTTTTTTCGTAAACTCTCCATATATATATATATGTAGTAACAAACGAAAGAAAGGAATTCCTTCAAAGGGATGTGTAAAACAAATTGTTGGCTATTTGGGTTTTTTAATGATTTTTTAATGTTATATTGTATTCATAGTCTATTATGTTATATTATATAATAAATTATTGGGTTGTCAATTATATCTCTCTATTTAATTTATTGTTCATATATATATATACTCTTGCTCTTTTGCTCTTTTACTTGTTTCAGTCATTTGACTGCGGCCATGCTGGAGCACCGCCTTCAATCGAGCAACTCAACCCCGGGACTTATTCTTTTGTAAGCCCAGTACTTATTCTATCGGTCTCTTTTGCCGAACCGCTAAGTAACGGGGACATAAACACACCAGCATCGATTGTCAAGCAATGCTAGGGGGACAAACACACACACATATATATATATATATATATATATATATATATATATATATACGTCGGGCTTCTTTCAGTTTCCGTCTACCAAATCCACTCACAAGGCTTTGGTCGGCCTGAGGCTATAGCAGAAGACACTTGCCCAAGGTGCCACGCAGTGGGACTGAACCCGGAACCATGTGGTTGGTAAACAAGCTACTTACCACACAGCCACTCCATATATATGTAATTTTTATCTGAATGGCAAAAATTTTGCATGAAACTTTCAGCCTTTGAGCCACTTCGTAACACTAGCAATTAAAAATTAGAAACTTTGTGTGTGTGTGTGTGTGTGTGTTATATTGTTTGTGCAAGTATGTATGCTTATATATTTATAGATATTTACAGAATTGGATTATAAGGAAAATATGTGGACATATGCAATTTTGTGGAGTGTGTGTGTTTTTCCATAGTTATAAGTTACACATTAATGGAAGCATGTATTTGTTTCAGTTATGCAGCAATATAATGCATATGTGTATGTGTTAGCTGTATTTGTATTCATGAAACGTTTCTCTTGTACATTCATGCTGTAAGGTAGCACATGTGTAAATATGAAATGTTTAGACATGTGCAAGCAGTAAGACAGCAACAGAATGCACATACACTGTCATGTGCAGTTGGTTTAATATGTACGCATTAGAATCATGGCATCATATTTGTGATGTGCTGTCACCATGACAACAGCAGCAACAGAACCAAATGATGTTTATAGTCACAAGAAAAAAGAAACAGAAACAAAAAAAAAAGAGAAAAAGAAATCAGAAACTATTTCAGTAACATTCACAATCTGTCATACGATAAAAAAAAAACCCCACCAAAAAAAGCATTGACATTATGTGTCAGATAACAATAATATCAACAACAACATCGATTCCAACTATTATAAGACACGTCAAGAACAATAATAATGATAGAAAAAGAAAACAAAATATTCAAGATGATGATGATGATGATGATGATGATGATTTCTCTGTTGGCCTCAAGAGCAATGGATGACAGAACATTGCAATGACAATTATGAAAACAGCAGGAACTAAGTTCCGGAAAAGAAAAAAAAAACAAGCATGAAAATAATAATGGTATGCAAAAAGAATGAAATGAGACGGCACAACAGAAGTGGAGGGGGTGCAGGCACAAAGGAAATAGTGTGGCTACTAAAAGTAAATGCAGTCTCGCAGCTGGATCTTTCATTTTATACGCGCATGATGAGAGGAAGCCTTTCACCTGCACCATACTAAACAATACTACAACTACTAATAATAATCGTTTCTACTATAGGCACAAGACCTAGATTTTTATGGGGGAGGGGACAATCGATTACATCAAACCCAGTGTTTCACTGGTACTTAATTATATATAGATATATGTACATACATATATATATATGTATATATATATCATCATCATCATCATCATCGTTTAGCGTCCGTTTTCCATTCTAGCATGGGTTGGACGGTTCTACTGGGGTCTGTGAAGCCAGAAGGCTTCATCAGGCCCAGTCAAATCTGGCAGTGTTTCTATGGCTGGATGCCCTTCCTAACGCCAACCACTCCGTGAGTGTAGTGGGTGCTTTTTACGTGCCACCCGCACAGGTGCCAGACAGAGCTGGCAAACGGCCACCAACGGATGGTGCTTTTTATGTGCCACCGGCACAAGGGCCAGGCGAGGCTGGCAACAGACACGAACGGATGGTGCTTTTTACGTGCCATCGGCACGAGGCCAGTCGGGGCGGTGCTGGCAACGGTCACGAAACGGAAGGTTCTCTTACATGCCACCGGCACTGGTAACACATCTGCAATTTCCATTGATCGATTTCGATACCACCATTATAGGTGTCTACTCTTTGAACCCCCCTCTTCAATACGCTATTCACCATGCATTCCCCTCTTCGATATCCTACGTTCTACTTGCCTAGAACCTGTCCTCTGAACCACCCCTCCCACTGGTGCTCCCCTATATTTCTGCACCCCCCACCACCATTATAGGTGTCTACTCTTTGAACCCCCTTTCAATACGCTATTTCACCATGCATTACCCCTCTCTCGATATCCTACGTCTACTTGCCTAGAACCTGTCCTCAGAACACCCCTCCCACTGGTGCTCCCCTATATTTCTGCCCCCCCCACCACCATTATAGGTGTCTACTCTTTGAACCCCCCTCTTCATACGCTATTTCACCATGCATTACCTCTCTCTCGATTTCCTACGTTCTACTTGCCTAGAACCTGTCCTCTGAACACCCCTCCACTGATGCTCCCCTATATTTCTGCACCCCCCCCCATAAAAAGCACCATCCGAACGTGGCCGATGCCACCCCTCTGG
>NC_042998.1:52513226-52623226 GCF_006345805.1 Octopus sinensis | reverse complement strand
TCTCTCTCTCAGCATCTCTCTCTCCCACTCTATTTCATTGTCTCTCTCGCTCTCTCAGCATCTCTCTCTCTCCCACTCTATTTCATTCTCTCTCTCTCTCAGCATCTCTCTCTCTCCCACTCTATTTCATTGTCTCTCTCTCTCTCTCAGCATCTCTCTCTCCCACTCTATTTCATTGTCTCTCTCTCTCTCTCTCTCACACACACACACACTCTCTCTCTCTCTATTGACTAAGTCATTAGAGTAGTGGACGGAATACTTTGTGTTATTCATTTCCAGTTTTTTATACTGTGTGTTTACATCCTGAGAGAATGCTAGCAAAATCGACTCCAGTATATAGCTGGTATTTTATTTATCAAGTCCAAAAGAATGGAAAGCAAAGCCAACTTCACCTTTCATTCTTTATGGTAGATAACGTACCAGCTAAATACTGGGATCAATTCTTCCAGCACTCTCTCTGTCTATTTCTCTCTCTCTCTCTCTCTCCCATAGCTCTTGAATATTACCAAAGCTTCATGTGTGGATTTGGTGGACAGAAACTGAAAGAGGCGAGCTGGCAGAAACGTTAGCATGCCGGGCAAAATGTTTAGCGGTATTTTGCCTGTTGCTACGTTCTGAGTTCAAATTATGCTGGGGTCGACTTTGCCTTTCATCCTTTCGGGGTTGATAAATTAAGTACCTGTTATGCACTGGGTCGATATAATCGACTTAATCCATTTGTCTGTCCTTGTTTGTCCTCTCTGTGTTTAGCCCCTTGTGGGTAGTAAAGAAATAGGTATTTCGTCTGTCACTACGTTCTCAGTTCAAATTCTGCCAGGGTCGACTTTGCCTTTCATCCTTTCGGGGTCAATTAAATAAGTACCAGTTATGCACTGGGGTCGATCCAATCGACTTAATCCATTTGTCTGTTCTTGTTTGTCCTCTCTCTGTTTAGCCCCTTGTGGGCAATAAAGAAATAGATATTTCGTCTGCCGCTACGTTCTGAGTTCAAATTCCGCCAGGGTCGACTTTGCCTTTCATCCTTTCAGGGTTGATTAAATAAGTACCAGTTACGCACTGGGGTCGATATAATGACTTAATCTGTTTGTCTGTTCTTGTTTGTTCCCTCTGTGTGTAGCCCTTTGTGGGCAGTAAAGAAATAAGAAACTGAAAGAGGCTTGTCATGTATATGTATGCATGAGTATTTGTTGCCATTTCCTTACCTTGATATCTTCATCATCGTCATTTAATGTCTGTTATATTCACTTGTATTGGTCTCTCAGTGTGTCTCCCTCTCTCAGCATCTCTCTCTCTCTCCCACTATTTCATTGTGTGTGTGTGTGTCTCTCTCTCTTCTCTCAGCATCTCTCTCTCCCACTCTATTTCATTGTGTGTGTGTGTCTCTCTCTCAGCATCTCTCTCTCCCACTCTATTTCATTGTCTCTCTCGCTCTCTCAGCATCTCTCTCTCTCCCACTCTATTTCATTCTCTCTCTCTCTCAGCATCTCTCTCTCTCCCACTCTATTTCATTGTCTCTCTCTCTCTCTCAGCATCTCTCTCTCCCACTCTATTTCATTGTCTCTCTCTTTCTCTCAGCATCTCTCTCTCTCCCACTCTATTTCATTGTCTCTCTCTCTCTCTCTCAGCATCTCTTTCTCTCTCACTCTATTTCATTATCTCCCTCTCTCTCAGCATCTCTCTCTCTCACTCTATTTCATTGTGTATCTCTCTCTCCCTCTCTCAATAGACAAAGAGACTACATTTTTCCTCTTTTCAAGCTGAACTAACCATTAGCTATCCAACAACATTCAGTTCCATCTCTAAACAAGACACAAACATCTTTTGCCTAAAGGTAGAAGATTAATTTCAAAACATGTTATTTTATGTAACTTTTATTTATTTATTCATTCATGAATTACTGCATGAATCACTGAACAGCACTAACCTGCATGAATATCTGTCTGTTGATTGTTTTGAAGTTCAAAGAACTGTGGTTTTGAGTTCAAATCTGACCACAACCATTGGAATGTATTTGTTTAGCCCCAAGATGAGCTGGCCTATAACACTGTGTAATGATTTTTAAAAAATTTTTGTCTTTGGTTAGTAAATATTTCTTATTTGCTTCTATATAGAGATCAAAGAAAATCAGTACTTTTCCCTTCAAGCCCCTTTTGTGACATGTACATCTGTGTTCTGAAACTGACCAATTTTCCATTACATTTCCCACAGATTCAGTGCTAAGTTACTGGAGCAGAAATATCATTATAATAAATATTCTTATTTCTTTATTGCCCGCAAGGGGCTAAACATAGAGGAGACAAACAAGGACAAAGGGATTAAGTCGATAACATCGACCCCAGTGCATAACTGGTACTTAATTTATTGACCCTGAAAGGATGAAAAGCAAAGTCCGACCTTGGCAGAATTTGAACTCAGAACGTAACAGCAGACAAAATACTGCTAAGCATTTCGCCCAGCGTGCTAATGTTTCTGCCAACTCACCGCCCTATTATAGTAAATATTCTGCTCAATAGCACAAATTTGCTTGGCAGTTGCTTGACCTTAATCACTTGAGCATGTCCCTTAGTGGCTGATATGTGTATCTCTGATCATGAGCAGGAATTGTGAAGGAGCATCGTGGCAATGTGTTGAGTGGGATTCTTTGGGGTTTGAATAAATGTAACAAATGAAAAGTTTGAAGGAAATATTACCCATTTTTCATACTTTCTAAGGGTAGGGAAATAAGAAATAACAGTTGCTTCCCAAGAACAAAAATCGTGTTACACAGTGTAATCACTGGCATTCCAACATTGATCATACATTTTTTTGTTTGCTTTTGGTCTTCAGATGGGTACCACATGAACCTCGGGGTCCACATAAGATTTCATTTATGGGCAGTAAACTGGTTATATTTCTACAATACCCAAAGTATTTAACCCTTTACTATTCAGATTATTCTATCAAAAGTAATGCTTATTCATTCACATTGATTTGAATAAATTATGCATTATCTCATAGCCTCGAGATTTTGATGAGCTAACAGTTAATATTTAGAAGGATATTGTAGGATTGTTTTGAAGGGCCAGGTTTGGCCAGTTTGAATATAAAACAGATAGAATATTTTGGTCAGATGTGACCAGTTTGAATGATAAAGGGTTAAATATGTTTTTAATGCAATTCCTAATAATATTTAATCATAAAAATATAACAGTTTTTAGACATCAAATGGCTATGAGAACCCCCACATCCTGGGTAAAATAGGTCTATTGTCAGAAAATGGTTGCGAACTACTGATCTAATGTATCGGTTACTTTTTTTTTTAAATAGTTTGTAATTATTTGAGATTTAACTGATATTTCATATGGGTCAAGTGGTGATGTGGAGTTAAAAAACGATAAAGACTTCATAAAGAGAAGTAGAATTGGAAACCATTAAAACAAGGAAATTAAGCAAAAATTAAATATGTTTTAAAAAAAAATATTAAAAGTAGTCATTTTGATAAATGGACAAGATGAACAGATAAGAAAAATGATAAAACAAGACTTTAAAAAGTGGTAGCGGGTAAAAGAAACAGGTTAAAATCTTGAGTTGAATTGTGATTTGATAAAAGGAAGGAAAATTGTAAAATTAAATATAGCAGGAAGCAGAGAGAAGTAAGAGAGAGAGAGAGAGAGAGAGAGAGAGAGAGAGAGTCTAAATGAGATGCAAAGCAAAGAAAAGCATGGAAGATTACTGGAGATTAAAACTGAGAAAAATAAGATAAAAGAAGTACAGTTGCTTCTTAGTCTGTTTCTCTGAGCATCACACTATAATCAGATAGTGAGGATATAATTCATTCTCTTGACCTCAGTGTCACAAGAAAAGGTAAAAAATGGGGTCTGGCAGTGATGAGTTATTAAGAAAGACAATAAAAATACAAATTAAATTTTTTTATTTGATTTTTTTTCATGAATGATGTTAAGGACAGATTGAAAGAAAATAATTGTCTGAATTGTATTCTTGGATTTATCTATAAATATTTTGGCTGGCTTTACAGAGTTATTATTTTTATTTCCTCAATTAAACATTGTCACCCATCATTTATTTAAAAATGGTAGTTTTTTTCTTATAAGCCTGGTACTTATTTTATCAGGCTCTTTTGCCAAACCACTAAGTTACAGGGATGTAAACACAGCAATGCCAGTTGTCAAGCAATGTGTGTGTGTGTCTGTTGGTGCATGGTTAAGAAGTTTGCATTGCACCCTTGTCATTCCAAGTTCAATCCCACTTTGTGATACTTTGGATAATTGTCATATCTTTGGGTAGGCAAATACTTTCTCAGTTAAATTTAATAAAAAATATTTACCAAATTTCATTATGCATACATATATATATATATATATATAATATATATATATATATATATAATATATATATATATATGTATGTATGCATGTACGTATGTACGTACGTACATACGAGGGGAAGTCAAAAATTATCCACACTTTTGCCATAACATATCTTTATAATTGTCACACTGCCTTCAGCATATACATGCTTAGAGTTGGTACTTTTGTGGTCATGTAATCGAAATTTGAGCCTGATCACACCATTTTTTTTTTCTGGCTTTACAGCGCAAGCATGGCCACTCTACTGGCAATGTGCATAAAAAAAATAACAAAGAGTAGTGATTCGAGAGATCGTAATGGTGCTTGCTGAATCTTCTTGTCAGTGGTGGAAGTTGACGGGTATCCTGCTCCCTCTTCGTGTGTCATGCTTGTCTGGTCACTTTAAACTTCTCAATCCAGTCATACATACTTCTATGCAGTAGTGCACTGTCCCCATATTGTGCTCAATGCCTCCAATGAATTTCAGCACCCAACACATCTTCTGACCAGAGAAATTGGATCACTGTTCTTTGTTCTCCTTTGGTGCACATTGTTAGTGGAGTGGCCATGTTTACACTGTAAAACCAGAAAGAAAAATGGCGCAATCAAACTCAAACTTTGACCACATGACCACAAAAGTACCAACTATAAGCACTCGTGCACAGAAGGAAATGTGACAATAGTAAAGATATGTTATGGTGGAAGTGTGGATAATTTTTGACTTCCCCTCATATGTATCATCATCATTTAACATCTGTTTTCCATGCTGGCATGAGTTGGACAGTTTGACAGAATCCAGTGAACCACAGGTCTACATCGAGGTCCAAGTCAGCTTTGGTATGGTTTCTATGACCGGATACCCTTCCTAACATTAACCACTGTACTCTGTGTATTGGTGTTATTGGTGTTATTCCTGGCACCAGCACTCATGGAGTTGCCAAGTAACTTGCAGGATAGGAAAGAACAAGAATAAGAATAAAGAAAGGAAAGGGAAAAGCCCTCTTGACTACATGGGAAAAGTATTTGAGACAGTGGAAAGGGGATTTTATGCCAGGAACAAGCAGAGGAGTCTAGTTACAGAGAAGGTACATGGTTACTCAACGTTTATATAAAGGTGGATGAGAGGTGCTAGGAAAGAGTAAGATGGTAGTGACCGGCTGCCAGAGTATAAAACTTTAGTAAAGACATGTTACATGCACTCGATATATCTGTCTATTTTTTGACTTTTTAAGTTTCAGTTTTTGTACTGCAGCCATGCTGGGGCACTGACTGGATAGGTTTAGTCAAATAAATCAACCCCAGTACTAATTTTAAAATCTGGTTCTTATTCAATTGATTCTCATTTTGCCAATCTGTTAAGTTGCAGAGAGAGGCTTCTTTCAGTTTCCATCAACTGAATCCACTAGTTCTAGTCCAATGACTGGAACTAGTAGAAGAAATATTTATCCCATGCCGGTAGCACGTAAAAGCACCATCCGTTCATGTCCGTTGCCAGCCTCGCCTGGCCCCCATGCCGGTGGCACGTAAAAACACCATCTGTTTGTGGCCGTTTGCCAGCTCTGTCTGGCACCTGTGCAGGTGGCATGTAAAAAGCACCCACTACACTCACGGAGTGGTTGGCATTAGGAAGGGCATCCAGCCGTAGAAACACTGCCAAATCTGACTGGGCCTGATGAAGCCTTCCAGCTTCACAGACCCCAGTAGAACCGTCCAACCCATGCTAGCATGGAAAATGGACACTAAATGATGATGATGATGATGATGATGATACATACATATAAATGTAAAAACTTTCTGTTGACAAAGGCTGCATGGCATTCAATTATTAAAGAAATTAAAAAATACACATTAAGAACAGGACATCACTAACGAGTGAAAAGTAATAATTATAACGATGGAGAAAATGGAGACTGATACATCCTCAAAATTTATTTCCTTTCATTTTTACATTTTCATACAGTATGTTTTTATGCTTATGATGACCTATATGTGTTGCCACTGCACAGAGCAGGGACAGTTGCTCATGCAACCGGGCATAATTTTCGTTGCAGCTAGGCTTGAAGTGAACTGAATACAGTGCTGTATGAAATTGTAAAATACAAGGAAATAAATTTTAAGGATGTGCCAGTCCCCATATTCTCTACCATTGTAATTATTGCTAATATACATTCCAGTAAAGCAAACACAGAATTACCCAACGGAGGAATTTACAGTATGAGTGACAACACATAGTAGTCACAAACATTAAGTACTAATCAATGTGGTTAGCCATAACCTGGAACATAACTGAGAACTACCACAGTATTTGCCTGGATAATATATCCCTCTAAACTCAATATACACACACACACACATATATATATATATATATATATCATCATCATCATCATCATCAATATATATATATATATATATATTGTGGCGGTATGGTAAGATGCTTGCTTCCCACTCACGTGGTTCCAAGTTCAGTCCAACTCTGTGGTACCTTGGGCAAGTGTCTTCTACTATAGCCTCAGGCTGACCAAAGCCTTATGAGACAGAAACTGAAAGGAACCCATCGTATATGTGTATATATCTATGTGTGTGTGTGTGTGTTTTTATGTCTGTGTTTGTTCCTTACCACTGCTTGACAACCAGTGTTGGTGTGTTTACATCTCCGTAAGTTACCAGTTTGGCAAAAGGAACCGATAGAATAAGTACTAAGCTTGAAAAAAATAAGTCCTGGAGTTGATTTGTTTGACTAAAACCCTCTAAGGTGGTGCGCTAGCATGGCCACAGTCAAATCACTGAAACAAGCAAAAGCTATATATATATATATATATATTTATATACACATGCACACATACACATGATGTGTATACAGATACACAATGTATGCACACCCTTATCAACAACTGTCTTCTTTACCCCATCCAAATATATATTTTTCTTTAATTTGTTTATAACTTGCATCAAAATGAATTTTCAATGATGACATGTCATTAAACATGACAGACAGTTACCAGTATCAGCTGCTGTTTCCATTTGTCCATGTGATTCACCATCTTCTCAGCTCACTGTATCTGTATCTATCTCTTAATAACGGCACATAAGTTTCCTTTCTTTCTCTTCCTTCTACATTGTTTCCTGGTTGGAAGTCCTGTCTTTCTATTCTTAGCAGCATATAGTGCATTCTCTCTTTCTCTTACCACTCACACCTATACACACATATATGTGTCAAAAGGAAGAGTACTCAATGCCATAATAAAGATCAATGTTTTCATTTTGGTTGAGTCAGTCTCCTGCTACTCTGAGTTTCACCTGTGAGTAATAGAATGACATGTGTGTGTGTGTGTGCATGTGCACACATGGTATGCGTGTACATGTACACACACACACACACATAAGCACCATCCGAACGTGGCCGATGCAATCTGATCTGGCAATGTTTCTACAGCTGGATGCCCTTTCTAATGCCAACCACTCTTAGAGTGTAGTAGGTGCTTTTTATGTTCCACCGGCACAGGAGCTAGTTAGGCAGATCTGGCATTGATCACATTCGGGTAGTGCTTTTTATGTGTCACTGGCATGGGAGCCAGTTGGGGGGAACTGGTATCAACCATGTTCAGATGGTACTTTTTTATGTGCTACCAGCATGGGAGCCAGTGAGGGGGCACTGCCGTCAACCATGTTCAGATGGTGTTTTTTACATGTCACTGGCATGGGAGCCAGTCAGGCAGACCTGGCATTGACCACGTTCAGATGGTGCTTTTTACATGCCACCAATATGGGAGCCAGTCAGGGGGCACTGGCATCAACTACGTTCAGATGGTGCATTTTACATGCCAACGGAATGGGAGCCAGTCAGGGGGCACTGGCCACAGCTACCATTTTGGTTTTACTTGACTCAGCAGGTCTTCTCAAGCATATCATATTGCCCAATGCATCAAGGGTACTTTTAAATGGGCTGGACATGCAACCCTGGCATCGGCTATGGCTGCAATCTCGCTTTAGTTGCTGGATCATCTCAATCACAGCATATCTCCAAAGGTCTCAGTCTCCTACAATAATACATTTTATTTGCGATTTACATCTTGTAACAACATCAGAGAAGACCATAATAATGCATATAATTGAAGAGAAAAGACGAGAAACAAAACAGACATTAGAAAGGAAAGAAACACTGGACAAACAAGTTCTACAAAGATATGTTGAGGTATTAAATCAAGCGTAGTCATAAAGGTAATGCTCTTAGCACAAATAAAGTAGAATAAACACAAAAGCATGAGGTTAAGAATGAATAAATGAAATATTGATTTTGAGAAAGAATAGTGAAGTTTCTTGTAATACAATAAATGTATAAAGCATATTGCTGTCTCCATTAATTTTCCAGCATCTATCTACCCATGATTTTATTTTATTTTATTTATTGATCCACTATTTAGTTTTAGCAATGATGGGGGTTGCAGATGTGGATTTCTACTTGAAAGAGCAGTGCAAATACACATGCAAACATTTACACATACATAGGTGCTGGCATGGCTGTATGGTAAGAAATTAGCTTCCCAGCCACATGGTTCTGGGTTCAGTCTCAGTATGTGGGACCTTGGGTAACCAAAGCCTTGTGGGTGGATTAGGTAGACATAAATTGAAAGAAGTCCATCATGTATGTATGTATATATACATATATTTATGTATGTGTCTTTGTGTCTATTTTTTCCACCACCACTGCTTAACAACCAGTGTTGGTGTGTTTGCATCCCCATAACTTTGCAGTTCAGCAAAAGAGACTGATAGAATAAGTACCAGACTTCAGAAACAAAAAAGAACTGTGTTCAATTCATTCGACTAAAAATTCAAGGCGGTGCACCAGCATGGCCACAGTCTAATGACTGATGCAAGTAAATGATAAAAGATACATATATTCACACATGTGTGTATATACAAGTTTTTTTTTTTATGTATATAGACACACACACACATAAACATTGAAATCCCTAACAATAGAATGCATTAACAATTGTGTTGTATTTTTTTCAATCAGTTAATATTGATGTTTTTCTCTGTATTTTCTTCATCTTGGACTTGTTACTTGCATGATATTCAATCTGAAATCTTTCTTCAATTATCTTCAAATGATATGTATCAGAGGGTAGAACCTATATTTTTACTAACTAGACCTGTTGTTCTAACCACTGGGTTATTATTTCAGAGGATAATAAGCTTTGTCATTTTACAGTGCTTAAACTTTACATCTAAGTATTTGTCTCCATATTTTTACCTTTTTACTAAGTTCCTATCAAGAATATTTAAGTCAGCTCCTTTTTTCTTTTTTTATTTATCAACTGTACACAACAGATCAAGACATGTCCAGAACACCATTCACCTGAAAACTTGAATCAAATATTTAATCATGTTCATATACACACACACACACATTCAATATATACAAGGAGGTGCTGAAAAATTCCTGACCTTAAGGGTATCACGAAAGACCTGGTTATAAACCTAGCCTTCTGAGTTCTTTTACAGGGCTTAGAAATAGTGAAGGACCACTGCAATAAGTGTGTGGATATGAGAGGGATGTTGAATAAAATCATAATTAACTGATCCTCCTGTATTTTCTTTTACCCAAAGTCAGGAACTTTTCAGCACCTCCTCATGTATATGTGTGTATATACACACACACACACACACATATGCATATACACACACACACACACTTACATATATATACAATATGTAGAAGAGATTACAACCCAAGCTGTGACCTCTTGAAGCACATTTGCATATTCTAGCTCTCAGTTTTATGTATGCAGATGTTTTATTTTTAAGGAGAAAACCATACATACAATTTGAAATTCCTGGCTAAATATATTAAAAATAATAGAGTAAATTCCAGTCTTAGTTTATATATATATATATATATACACACACACACAAATAGTTTGCTAAAGTATTAAAATTCTTACATTTTTTTTCTCTCTTCCTTCTAGGCACTGTTGGAATATGCTACCATGGTGATGAGTCCCTCTGTATCGTCGACATCCTCAAGAACCACGGGAAATGCCGTCACCTATACTTAGCAGAGTGATAACTTCAGCTAAAGTTACCAAAGTTCTTTGGCAATGGAACTAACTTACCAAGTTGATCCTTGCATTTTACATCCACTGCTGCTAATTGGAAACATTTACATACAAACACACACATGGAAAACATAACATAAACATTCTACAATATAAGATATATGTATATATATACATACAGAAATGTGTATATAATTATTTATACATATCCATATGTGTATAGAATTATATATATATATATGTGTGTTTATATAAATATGTGTGTATATATATACATGTATATATATATACACACACACAGGTATATATATATATATATATTACACACATGTGTGTATACATGATATATAAGCATTTTCTCTGTGTGTGTGTGTAAGACACATACATTGAATATACATGGAGATATATAAATGTATTGTATATTATGCTTATGTACATACTCAGACACATATATGCATGCACATTCGGACACACACACACACGCATATATATATGTATACTGAATACAGTTTGTGTGGCTATGTGCATACGTATCTATGTGTAAGTGTGTATAGAAATGTTTGTATACATATAATGCAATCTCGCAGAAATGAAAACTGCTTGTTAAAGAAACAGCTGAAAACTGCTGGCATGAAGAAATGACAAGACTTGAGCAGGGCAAAAAATTATCAAAATATTTTATCAAAAACAAAATCATTTAATGATAAATTGAATAACTTATGTCACTGCTTCCAACGAATTAACAATTCATAAATTTGTTTTATATACACTGGCAATATGTGTGTATGTCTATATGCATGTGTGAACTTGTTTATAAGTGCATATTTATAAATGATTTCACATCATATATATATAAATATATATATATATATATATATATATGTATATATATATGAATGTATGTATATTATCTATATGTATGAGCATGTATAAATATATGAATACTTTGGTATATATATTTTTACGAGCATATGTGCGAGTGTGTGTGTCTATTTATATGAATGTATATGTATGGATGGATAATTAACTTGTATTTGACGATGATTTTATGTAATTAATGTTGTATTCTAAAATATATAAATAACATTTAGTCTGTCATTCAATTTGTCTGTGAAATAATTTATCAAAGAATGATATCACATGCAAATAAATGAATAATTCATTCGTTCAACTGTATCTACATGTGTTAGATTTTTGATTTTGCCTTTAGTCTGTGGTATGTTTATGTATGTATCTGAGTGTTTAAATATATACATGTTTGCGTGTGCGTACATATATTCATTTGTAAATATGTAAAATGAAATTATGGTACTGGAGTACAAAGAATGGATACAAAGAGCTTGATACTGCAAGCAGAATCATATGAAAAATCCAAGTTGAAAAGAATCAGAATAAGAATGACTAATTTCATATATCAAAAAAATTATTAAGTTGAAACTACCATTATGTAAATAGAGTCTAATCAACTTTATAACATTTCCATATTATATATATATATATATACGCACATATATATATATATATATATATACACATCTATATATATATATATATATATATATATATATATATATATATATATATATATGATCATCCTCATCATTGTTTAAAGTCTGCCTTTTCTAAAGTGACATGTGTTCATCTGGCCTACAATACAATGTCTTTTCGTGTATCTTTAAACTTGTCTTTGTATCAAAGAATCCCACCATTCTTCAGTATGATTTTTCTTAATAATCCTTCCTGATTTTATGTTACTCTTCTCACTCTATCTGTACCTTCTTTCTACAGCTTTTTTTTTACCCAGAATACCTCATCCATTTGCTTTATGTAACTTAGTTATCTATCCTGCATACATCAGCTAATGTGTATGATATATATCAAGCCATGTACAAAGGCACTGACAGTAGGGTGAGAGTTAACCACGAGTACAGTGGAGAATTTGGTGTACAGGTAGGGGGCTCATCAAGGCTCAGTCCTTAGTCCCTTCCTTTTCATCACTGTCTTCCTGGTCATTTCAGGAATTCAGGACTGGAAACACCTAGGAACTAATATATGTTGATGATCTTGCCCTTATAACAGATTCTATATCAGAACTAGAAAAACATTCTAAGCATGGAAGCAAAACCTGGAATCTAAAGGCCTTAAGGTTTACTTTGCAAAGATTAAGGTCCTAGTAAGCAAGAAATCTGACAGAACCCTACCCCACTCTCAAGTTGGTGGCCCTGTTCGATTTGTAGGAAAGGTGTAGACAGGAACTCCATATAGTGTACCCAGAGTAAGCTTTGGACACACAAAAGGTGCAGTGGATTAATGGGAAGGTTATCAGAGAAGATATTTTTCACATGTGGAAGATGCCCAGGATCCATAAAACTTTAGAGATTCAAGAAATTGATTCTCTCAAATGCCCCTAGTGGCTCATTGCAGATAGTAGATAACTTCTGCTACCTAGGGGACCAAATTAGTAGTGGGGAAGGATGCATGGAGAGTGTGATAGCTAAAATAAAAATAGGATGGCCATGAAAAGTTTCTCTCTCCAAGGGAAAGGAAAACTGTATGATGCAGGTATACGGACAGCAATTTTACATGGTAGTGAGACATGGGCTCTGAATGCAGAGGACATGCAAAGGTTAGAATTGAATGAAGCTAGTATGTTCTACTGGCTGTGTAATGTGAGAGTACATGTTTGACAGGGTGCTAGTGTTTTGAGAGAGAAGTTAGGCATAAGAGGAATTAGTTGCTGTGTGCAAGAGAGAAGGCTTCACTGGTTTGGTCATGTGATGTGAATGGATGCTGACAACTCCATAAAAAAGTGCTGATCTTTCAAAGTAGATGGAACATGTGGAGACCCACGAAGACATGGGATGAAGTACAGAGGAATGACCACAGGATGCTGAATCTTTCAGATGAGATGACAAAGGACCTAGATGCCCAGTGCCTTGCTGTACTCAAGAAAACCCAAACTCCACATTGGAAGTGTTAAGATCAGTCTCTCTTGTGAAAAGCACTCGTAGCAGCACCATGTAAAAGTGTCTGTGTGGTTCCATATAAATGCACCTATGCGGTGCCATGTAAAAGCACCTGTGCAGCACCACATAAAAGCACCTGTGCTGTACCACATAAAGGCACCCAGTACACTCTGTAGAGTGGTTGGTGTTAGGAAGAGCATCCAGCCATAGAAACCATGCCAAATCAGACAGGAGCCTGGTGCAGCTTGCTAGCTCTGGTCAAACCATCTAACCCATGCCAGCATGGACAATGGGCATTAAATTATGATGATGATGACATATCACTGCTTTGAAACATTGTTATTTAATATTTTCCTTCCCAACTTCATCCTGCTCGACCAATGGACCATAATAACATCATTTCATTCATTTCTAATTGCTGCAGATCTACTGCAACACCTCTGTCATATTTTATGGCTACACAACATTAAATTTCTTAACCATGCATTATATAATCTGTATTTAATGTGTATTGTGGGAAAGACTCTTTTGGGTTCTATTTCTCAATGCAAAATTTCCATCTCTAAATTCTTCCATTCCCCTCAAACCTAGGTCACTGAATGGTTAAATAGTTACTAGTTCTAAACACTGCAAGTAACAAGAGGTATGTAACATTTCCAGTATGTATCAGAATAGTTTGAGATTTATTGTCCTTGGTAAGTACCTACTCTTAGTAGTATTATCAATATTAGTAATCAGTGTTTATTTTATGCAGCTAAATATTTGGCTTCATGTCAGACATATACCATATACAGGTTGTCTCAGAATTAATTATTTCAGTGAAATTGGACAATTTAAAAAAAAACTCTATTTATGTTTATCATGTTTAATATGTATTAAAAGTGTATAAATTTTAAATTTTGTTTATAACTTTAGTATTTAAAAGATTTTTTTCAGAATTTTATTTTCATTCTTGTTACTACTCATCTAATTTAGCTGCAATCATTTTCTCTACCTCCATCTCCAGGGTGAAGCAGTCGTTTAGCTGAACTTAGAGAATGCATTCAGTTAGCAGTGTAGGAGATAACTCCTGAAATGCTTCAAAATGTGTTTCACAACACGAAGGATAGATTTGAAATTTGCAGGGAAACAGATGAAGCACATGCTGAAAATTTTCAATAAAGTTTTGGGTATCATAATTAAGTAATAAATATAAAATCCTGTTAGCTTTTTTAAAATTTGCCCGACTTCATTGAAATAAATATTTAATTCTGAGACACCCTGTATTTTGTATAACTTGTTTTTATTCACTAACTATGTCTTATTTTTTCTGCTTACTCTCATTTTAAAGATTGACTATGGCTATTTACTGGATTACATGATCAAAGCTGATCATCACTTTTACCCTTTAGCCTTCAATATTCTGTCAAATGTGATGGTTATTCATTCACACTGTTTTAAATGAATCATGCATTATCTTACAGATTCAAGATTTTAATGATGTGATTGCTTATTTTTAAAATGAAATTATAGCATAGGTGTGAAAAACCAGATCTGCCTGGTTTGAATATAAAACAAGTAGAATATTTGGGCCAGATATGGCTGGTTTAAACCCTAAAGGTTTAATCCTGATGATCAAGATTTTGATGTCAAAATTCTTGTTTCTATTAACTTTTCAGTCTTATAATAATTCTGCTTGTTCCTCTGTTACTAAGCCCATCGGTAACACTTCCTCATAATTAGTGAAAAGGGGAGAGAGGAGGGAGGAGGAATGTGAGTGAAATGGGTATTTTTTTTTTTTTTTTGGACTAAGTTTTCTTCCTCCATTACTTAGCCCACCTGCTATGCTTTCATGTAATTACATGAAGGGAAGGCAAAGAGTGAAAGAAAAAGGAGTGAATACGGCAAAGAGGGAGATTGCTGTGTATTAAGTCTATAAAATGGTGCATAAAATATATAAAGTGCATTAAATAATCATCGTATTCCAATTTTCTTCACCTTTCAATGATTAACAGATGAGTGTCTATCTTTCCTTACAGACACAACACAGGCTACGCTTTCAGGATTTTGGGATAAGGCTTTCAGAAATAACCCAATAGGTTTACCATTAATTCCATGAGATATTTATGGGTCTCATGAGTTGATTCTATAACAACAAAACTTAAATATTAAAACACAACAAATCGATTCTGTCAAATACCTGGAAGGGTTCCTGTTCATTGATAGCTTATGCTACCTAGGTGAGGCTAATGTGTTTCAAAAAGATAGTAGCCTCAATTCTTTCTTTTATTCTTTTACTTGTTTCAGTCATTTGATTGTGGCCATCCTGGAGCACTGCTTTGAGGAGTTTTAGCCAAACAAAATGACCACAGTACTTATTTTTTAAGCCTAGTACTTATCCCATTAGCCTCTTTTGTTGAACCACTAAGTTACAGGGATATAAACATGCCAACACCACTTGTAAACACAGACACAAAGACACACACACAAAGATATATATATATATAAGGATAAGATCATTAATTTAAATAAAATAACGATCTTATCAAGTGGCCAGCATAGAAATAAAAACCTTCAAAGGTAATAATTATTTTAAAATTATAATTTAGGGTATCTATGAGATACCGCCATGCTGAAAATAGCAGCCAAGATCTGACTCTAAAACCACATTAAATGTTCATACAGCACAAGGAGAAAAGACAAAAAACAAAATAAGACTAGTAAAAAAACTAAGTAGTTTTATTTTGTCTTCTCTCCTTGTGCTGTATGAACATTTAATGTGGTTTTAGAGTCAGATCTTGGCTGCTATTTTCAGCATGGCGGTATCTCATGGATACCCTAAATTATAATATATATATATATACATGATGGGCTTCTTTCAGTTTCTGTCTACCAACACTCACAAGGCTTTGATCAACCTGAGGCTATAGTGGAAGATACTAGCCCAAAGTGCCATACAGTGGGACTGAACCTGGGAACCATGTGATTGAGAAGTAAGCTTCTTACCATACAGCCACACCTACGTTTGTGAGTAAGATTGGGATGGAAAAAGCTCAGTGATTTATTACACCTGGTGGCAATAAGTGCAGTCTTCCTTCATGTGATGCTTGTCTATGAAATATGATGATGCATAACAGCAAACCGTGGGCACTGAAGGTGGAGTGCAGATGAAGGCTAGAAAGAGGTGAAGCAAGTATGTTGTAATGGATGTGTAATGTTGTTAGTCTTCATGAAAGACGGAACACAAATGAAATATGATTGACAGACTATCTGAGAAATCACATGTCATGTGCATCAGAGAAGACTGCACAGGTACAGATGTGTGAAGGATGGCAGAAGTAAAGAAATGCCAAGCAATCAAATATGGAAGGTACCTGTCGAAGAAGAAAACATTTGAAGTGGCATAACCTGATCACAAAAGACTAAACTGCATAAAGACAAAGACAAAAGACAAGTAGCAAGATACTCTGCTCCATCCATCCCATCTGTCTGTTTGTCTGTCTCTGTCTCTCTGTCTCTCTCTCATCTCTCTCTATTTCTCTCACTCATCTCTCTCTCTTTCTCATCTCTCTCTATTTCTCTCACTCATCTCTCTCTCTCTCTCTCTCTCTCTCTCTCTCTCTCCATGTGTCAGTTTTACAGGCATCAGCAATTATAACTATCATAAACTTTTATACCAAAATCTGAAGATTCCTGATTTTTCTTGTAAAAGATACAGCAGTGGTTTTCTATTGGCTTCTGCTAATCTCCAACTCTTCCAAACTTACATTTAAGAGCCTAGTTAACCCTTATATAGAGGGACTGGTTCAGAGCATGTCCACACTCTAGTGGGTCTGTATGATACATGTCTAGGGGCTAGTCTGTCTCCAAGTCATAGAATCTTCTACTATTTGAATGGTTACTAGAGCTCTTGGCAGATACTATTACTATGGGTCAGATAGGACCTGAGAGTAATTATGACTTAGGAACAATTCCATGAACCCTAAAACCCCTGAACCTTCCAAGCTGGATCCTCTTCATCAAATACAGTTTCATGTATTGTCCAGGGTGTATGCAAATATAGAAAAGTTGACTTAAAAAATGATGATGTAAAGAATCCCATTATTGAGCCAGTCTTGAATTTATTCTAATAGATTCAATGACTCAAATGAATAATAGACTAAAGATAAAGCCTAGCTGAATATCAGTGTTTCCATGAGCTTAATGTTTAATCATACACTTTTGTCACAATCACACATCTTGAACAATTCACTGCATATCTAAGTAACAAGAGGTTTGTAACATTTCCAGTATGTATCAGAATAGTTTGAGATCTATTGTCCTTGGTAAGTACCTACTGTTAGTAGTATTATCTATATTAGTAATCAGTGTTTATTTTATGCAGCTAAATATTTGGCTTCATGTCAGACTTATACCATATACAGGTTGTCCCAGAATTAATTATTTCAGTAAAATTGGACAATTTATTCTAATAGCTTTAATGACTCAAATGAATAAAAGACTAAAGCTTAACTGTATATCAGTATTTCCATGAGCTTAATGTTTAATCTTACACTTTTCTCACAATCACACATCTTGAACAATTCACTTAAAACAAAGTTAGTAATCTCAGTCATACTTTCTTTTCTAACCAGATGAGAAATTAAAAGACCTGATCAAACAGCTTTCTAAGTTAGCAAATGCAAATTAGTTGTTTTTTTCTTTTTTTTTTTTGTCATTGCCAAGAACTTTCTTTACCAGAATTTCTACTTTTAATTTGCATGACCCAACATAAACCTCAAATGCAACATATAACTGCTACTCTTGTCCCTCCCACTTTAATCTGAATTTTTTTTTTTCTATAAGCTATCTTCAAAGCATGAATCATTGGCTTGAGGTACTTTACAATTTTCCTTTCCACCGTATCATCTATACCTTGTAACCTATCAACAAGTTTTATTCTTCCTATCTTTCACACTTTTCATTGCCTATATCATTTGTCAGTTATATTAACTGTTTTTCTATTCTAACACCATGTTGCCTATTGCTTAATTAGACCTAAGTTCCATCCACAGAGCTGATTGAAGATTTGCTGTAGTTTGTCTTTTAAGAATGACCAGCAGTTTTCTACACTGCATGAGTTCTGTTTCTTTTACTCTGCCCACAAAAAAAGGTTTTTCATAGAAGGCATCTTTTGGCTTCTTTGCATATTTTCTAATATCATCAAAAAAATTGACACTCCTTCCTAGAGACAGCTGCTTTTGTAACCATTTGTTTCTAGTCAACCTATGCCAAGTGGATCTAATGCTTCATTCCACCAGACTGGTATGTAGGTAGTCAGTAGTAGTTTGGTTGACATTTGTTAACATTTGTGTTGTAGACAGTAAATTCATTAGTTATATAGAACTGAATACTAAAAATCTCATGCTGAAGATTTTCCAAAATATTTAATCGGAGTAGTAGATGTTGATTTGTATAAAGATAGTGTAAATATTATAAATGCGAAAATACAAGCCTCAAACAAACTATTACAATTTTAAATGAGAAAGAAAACAATTCAGTGCAAATTCCAAACTGCAGGTCAACAAAATTTTGCTTTATGCTATCTCTTCAGAGAAGAGGAACAATTTTACTGATGCACTCATGCACACATACATAATAGACATATGTATGTATTTACATGTAAATACTTGTATGTGTGCATGTCATGTATACAGTGTCATTAAAATGCATGCGTTGTTGTGCACCTAACACATGTCAGCCAGATAAAAAAAATGACAATGAGTCAATGGTGCAAATGTTAACACACACACACATATGTACATTTATTTGCTTTACTTACATCTATATATATATATATATATACTCATGAATTAGTACATTAAGAGATACCTGATAATGATGACAGAAAGAAACTAATGAACACATAATCTCTCTCTCTCTTTCTCTCTAACACACACACGCAGAGGCATGCATACATAAATTTGTGTGTGAATAAATTATCTGAGGTTATAGCAACCATGCCTCGATGTCAAAAAAACAAAATTCTTAACTTTATTTCTTGCCCAGGTGTAGAACTGATAATCTACATTTTATAGGAAATCACAAACAGAAAATTCTAATTTTCTATTTTTTTAATAATTAACATTAACATAATAATAATATTCCTCGAAATGGATAAAAAGGAGCCGGACATATAATAACTACAACCATCAAGTTGATATATATATGTATATATAAAAAAATGGGATGGTATTATTAAAATACCATCACAAGTGGTAAGCGAATTATTAGCTGTAAAGGCAAATTAATAAAATATATACATACAATATTAGATATGTACATATATACGCAAGTGTACTACATGAGTACCTATATCGCCAATGATAGAAGTCAAAAAATACTTCTGTACCACCGAAAAATCACAAATCTATTACAGGCAAGATAGAAAAAAAATCAATGAACAATAATAATGTCTTACCTCAAATGGGTCAGAACAAGCAAATGCTGGTCAACTTGGTACTGGTTTCAAAATTTAGCGCCACCCAGACGCGTGATTTCTCATCAGCCAAAGTCCACCAGCTAAATAACTACTAACATTCCCCGTCCACCATCATGCCTGTGAAAGTTATATATATATATAGGTGCAGGAATGGTTGTGTGGTATGAAGATTGCTTCTCAACCACATGGTTCTGAGTTCAGTCCTACTGCATGGCACTTTTGGCAAGTGTTTTCTGCTATAGCTTCAGGCTGACCAAAGTTTTGTGAATGGATTTGGTAGATGGAAACTGAAAGAAGCCTGTTGCGTATATAGATATATATATATATGTATGTATATATATATATATATATATATATATTTATGTGTGTGTGCTTTTGTGTTTGTGTTTGTTCCCCCACGATCACTTGACAACCGATGCTGGTGTGTTTATGTCCCCAAAACTTAGTGGTTTGGCAAACGACACCAATAGAATAAGTACTAGGCTTACAAAGAATAAGTCCTGTGGTTGATTTGTTCGACTAAAGGCAGTGTTCCAGCATGGCCACAGTCAAATGACTGAAACAAATAATATATATATATATATATATATGTACAACATTTCAAATTGTTAGAACAATTCCACTAAAAATGCCCTCACTGCATTTTAAACATTAAATGGGACTTTTTTTCTCCAGACACAGATGTCTTTATGTCTGCAGGAATCACTTCAATTAAACCAATTATTCTGAATAATCAGATGAGATGGTCTGGCCACATTGTTCAAATGGCAGATAATGCACACGCAAACAGCTCTTTTATGGTGAGCTTGCAGAGAGGAAATGCAATCGGTGTAAATCTATAAAGAGATTTAAGGACAGCATAAGGACTACCATGAAGTCGCTTGGAATGGATCCAGAGGCCACAGAAAACTTTGCTTCAGATCGAGCTGGATGGTAAACAAAAGTATGGAGTGGAGTAAAAGCTTTTGAGGAGGCCAGGATGATACATGCAAGACTCAAAAGAGATTCAAAGAAGATTGTTGTGATCAGTGAGAAGGTGAATCTCAGCGACCTTTTGGTGTGTACAGTTTGTGATAGACAGTGCCTTTCTTTTGCTAGGCTCAAATCTCATTTATGGACCCATGGAAAGTGAAACTCCAATAACTACTCTACCGATATATCTGTGCACACTTTTCAATGCTGTTTATGCCATAAAGTCTGCAAATCTAATGGAGGCCTTAAAAGAGGCAACTACTGCTCTTAGTGGTTCAAATCAGATATAAAATCTATGTGGATGTCTTTTCAACACATTGTCTAGTTTAAAAAGCCATGTCAGATGCCATGATGGATCTAATGTGCTAATAAATGAGGTGGTCAGACTCTGTATAAGGAGTAGACAACCACAATGTGTGTATATATGTATATATATATACGTATATATATATATATATATATATATATATATATATATATATTTTCTCTCCTTGTTTTTTCTGTGTATCTTTCTGTAGAAGAGCATAGGCTCGAAATGTAAAAGACTTTTTCTATTCCTGAGCGTTATACTAATACAACTATTTGTTTTGTACACCGCCTGTCTTTGTCTTTTGTTTTTTCGTAAACTTTCCCTATATATATATATATATATAGTTATAGTATATTCTGTTTAGAATGTAGTAGAGTACAGTCTAAAGCTCATTCACCTTCAGATTTCACCCTGTGCTATCCAGTTGTAGAATTATACATACTTCCAGGTTTTCATTTGGGCATTGGTCATGTGTGACTAAATCATGGAAAAAATTTGGAATCAACAGTTGGACATTTATTTTTCAATCACTGCTATTGTTTCTCTGCAACGTAATTCTCCAGGTGTACAGGTACTTGATTATGCAACTGTTTCCTTGCATTATGAGATCTAGTTGTGTTATCTCAAGCAATATATAAATATTGTCTCCATAAGTTCAATTTCTTGGCTTCAAGAAGTTGTGGCTTGAATTTAGTAGTAGTTACTGAGTTTATCAATGTGTGTTGTTGCTGAAGGAATGTTGTAGATGTAGTGGGATGATTCTGCTACTGTTAAAGTGGTTGCTGTTTTAAAGAGATTGGCATTTCATTTCTTTGTATTGCTGGATTTGTTCTACATGGTAGGTTACACATGGGATTGTCATTAGCTGACCTTTAGAAATTGGCCTAAATATACACATACATGGCCGTTCACATATAGATCCATATACATACTAATGCAGTGATACATGTATACATACATCCATATATATATATATATATATATATATACATTACATATGTACATACACACTATGGATATATGTATTCACACATCCATATATGAGTGCATGTATGTGTATATATATATATATATATATATATATATACACATACATATATATATATATATATATATATATATATAACATAAACTTACTTGGAAATAGATGCATGGCGTTCAATCAAATGATAATATAAATAATATATATATATATGCATATATATATGTATATGTACATACATACACACACATGTATGCATATATGGGTACAGGACATCACAAATCATAAACAACATGAAATACGAAAACAAGAGTTGAATACATAAACAATGAGAGAAACAAATGGAAAACAGGACAAGTAACATAAAGAATGATCCTTCATCAGTTGTCAGCTGTCCAACTGCTCTTCATTTTGAGCATTGAACAACATGAGTCTTTGAAGGCAGTTACAGTTAATATTCAACTGTAAGGTAACTATTTAAACCATAGTTTATATATATTTATTTATTATAATAAGAAAATAGAGATGATTAATAAATTATTATTTATTGATTAAAAAATTATTATTTATTAATTAAAAAAGGTGTAAAAGATGGTTTCTTTAATTTTTTAATTAATAAATGATAATTTATTAATTATCTCTTTATTTTCTTATCTTATTATATTTATATATATATACATATATATATATATATATATATATATATAAGCATAAATACATGTACACACACAATCTGCTTCTTTCAGTTTCTGGGACCTAAAATCAAGTGGTTGGGGAGAATATTTGTTATCATACTGCCAATTGAAATTATGCTTATAGGTTAAACTATGTAATTTTTTTCTGAATACATTTATTGATTTTATGAACAAAGTACATCAAAATATTTTTATGGGTTCTTAAATGCACTGCAGTAAAGGAGGTTTGAGAACCATAAGTCAAAACGCTGATTGCAAAGGATGACATTTGGAGAGTTCTAGCTGCATAAACTATAAGCTTAAATATTGTTGTTATGGTGTCATTTACATAAGATACTCTAAAAGAACTGTTTTCATACATAACCCTTTAGTATTCAGTTTATCATAAAATGTAATGCTTATTTATTCACACTGTTTTGAATTAATTATCTTGTAGCTTCAAGATTTTGATGATGTGATTGCTTATTTTTTTAATGATATTGTAGGACATGTAGAAGAGGTCAGACTTGGCAAGTTTGAATATAAAATGGCTAGTACATTTGGGCCAGGTATGGCCAGACTAAATGCTAAATGGAGAAACAAATATTGAAACAAAGTAATTTAAAACTGATTTGCATTTTTTCAGTCCTGGTCTTTTCCATCTTAAAGAATTAAAAGATTTTGCCAATATTTGCATGACAATTTCTTTCTACTACTTTCAATTACACATATAAGCTTATCATCAAAGTTGACACTAATCAATATTCTCGCTATGGCTCAGAGAAAAAACAGAAAAATGGATCCTTAAAAGCTTACATTTGATACCCTGACAATATCTTTTGTTTCAGTCTTTTAGTGAAAAGTAAAGTCAGTGCCTATTGCTTTTTACAGTTTCCAAAACTGGTGACCAGACCCAAATGCTTGTAAGAAAGTGAATTTTGTTAGAGGCACACAAGGTACTGAGAGGTTTTGTTAAACCAGGCAATAGAATCGGTCTACCACCCGAGTAGGTCAAAGTGGTATTTGAATTCTGAACTGAAAGAGTCAGAACAAAGATTGCAAGACATGCAGACTGATGTTTTCACAGTTCTGCAAACCCACTGCTAGCTTGGACTGGTATTTTGTTTTTTATCTGCCACAGAAGAATGAAGGGCCAAGATGATCTCAGCAGGATTTGAACTCATACAACAGAGAGCCAGAACTAATACAGCAAGACATACAACCCCAACAATTTAATGCTTGTAACTAAGTGAAATGTTGTTAGAGGCATCCAAGGCACTACGTGTTTGTGTGAAGCCAGGCAACAGAATCTGTCTACCAACCAAGTAGACAATAGTGATATTAGAACTCTGAACTGAAAGAGTCAGAACAAAGATTACAAGGCATACAGACTGATATTCCTACAGTTCTGCAAATCCACAGCTGTCCTGGATTCATACTTTCTTTTTATAAACTGCAGAAGGACGAAGAGCCAAGATGACCTTAGCAGGATATGAACTCATACCACAGAGACTTGGAACAAATATTACAAAACATTCAACCCAACAATTTTACGACTCTACTAAACTGTTGCCTGTCGATGTATTCTTGTAAAACTACTTTCAAGAAAGGTAAACCAATCTCAGACAACATTCTCTAAGCTAACTGGAACACAAGAGCTCAGAATTACACATGAAATAGTCTGTCATTTTAAAGGTGAAACAATGACATTTAAATCAAATCTATATTCTACAAGGCATTACCTGCACATACAAACCAATATACACACATGTACACTTACACATTGACACAAACACACATTCACACACAATCAGTCTAGTGTGAAAACTAACTGATGTTGCTTAATGTTTATCTGTAGATATATGTCAAATAGCATTTTGTTTACATTTATATATATATATATATATATATATATATATATATATATATACACACACATACATACAGATAGATAAAGATATATATATATTTATTGTTGGTGGTACAATGATATGACTACAGGAAGATGACTGAGACTAGTAAAAATTATTATTTTTCAAAAACTTATGTGTGTATAAGTGGTTATATATGTGTGTGTAAATGTAAATATATGTATTTATATATATGTATGTGTGTATGTATATATATATATACACACATCGTAAAATATATTTACCAACTAAATGTGGCAGTCCCATAGAGGACGATATTACTGTTGTTTTTAGCCCCAGGAGGACATCTCTTCCAGCTGGCTAATGACACACTGTCTTTGTCCAATTAGTATTTGCGAGGGGAAGTCATCACTCCCATCTCTAGCCTTATGTGATACACACAGACCTGGGTTTCTGAGTAGTTACCCATCTTCAGTGATTGATAATCACCAGCTAGTGATGAAAACTCATTCCACTTGCAAAATACTATATGCTTTTTCCAGCAACAAACTGTCGATGATCTCAAAAAAGGAGAAGGAGATATATATATTGGTAATAAAATGCAGGTGGCTAGCTGGACGGATTCTCCAAACTTTCAAGACAAGAGAAAAGGAAACAATAACAGTCCTCTGCTGCTTGGACTACTACTCCCAACAATGGTATATAAAATTAACAGTGAAACTCAAAGCAATCAAACGAAGCTACACAAAACAATTCATCTCAATGCAACATATTAGCTACTGGGGAAGACTGAAAGAGTTAAAATTCTTCTCTCTTGAATGAAGGCAGGAAAGATATGCTGTGAAATACATCTGGAAAATCCTGGAAGACTTTGTACTAAACTTTGGCATTGAAAGTTACACAAACAGCAGAATGGGGTGCTACCACATAGTACCAAAGATCCCAGCATCACCATCAAAGTACAGGACCAGATACTGCAACAACTTGGGTTTCAAGGGCCCACACCTCTTGAATATCCTACCAAAATGCCTGAGACCTGCAATGGTGTAGATGTAGGTGTCTTTGAAACAAAACCGGATCACCTCTTGTTAAGGGTTCCAGCTGAGCCTACTTACAGCAAAAAGCACAGATGAGGGCAGCAGCATCAAACTCCCTCATTCACCAAAAAGTACACAAGGAATTAAAAAATAAAACATTTCATGCAAGACCATACACGGTTAAACATGCATGCACACATTATTGTATGTACGTAAATACATATAAGAAAAATAGATTTATAAATCATTCCAAATCTAAACCTCACAAAAAAAGCCCATCATAATTTGCCTCAATCTACCCTATTTTTAATGACTGTAATTAAAATAAATATGTCATGATTAAAAAAAGCATGCATACTATATTGATGTGTGTTAAATGGTTTAGTTTATAATTATTTTTTGTTTTTGTTTTTACATTTAATTTGTGGTTCCTCTCAATCAATTTCCTAAATATAGATGGTTATTTACATGTTAGACCATTTTCTGAAATACTTTCATGCAGTTTTGTGCACAAAGTCAACATATTTTTGTACATTTGTTCTCTAGAGTTTGTGTGTTGCTGGTTTTATTTATTATCATTATTATTATTGTTATTTTTTAAAATCAAGAAATGCATATGAAAGGTTTTCTGATCAAACAAAAAGATTTATATACAAATGCATATGCATTATGCTTAGATTTTCTTTTTACATTTGTATATATGTGTATGAATCCTTGAATGTATCAATGAAAAAAATATCCCAGTACATACATCTTCTTCCATCAGTGATAGTAAGTACACTAATATTCTATTTGTGTTCCATTGCATATATGATGTATTGTAAATTCAATTATTATGTTCAGTTTTATAAATAGATCCTTAATTAAAAAAATGAATAAATGAAACAACTAATTTTAATTCAGTTGAAGTCTTGTGTTCAAATACTGAACTGCACATTTTTGTTCTTCCCACAATGGGGCTCCTCTGATAGTATTTAGATTTTACTTTATGCCATGTAATATTCCAACTTATACTGATAGAAAGAAAGAGAGAAGGAGAAATATTTGGTTTCTTATTTTCTGATTAAGTAGTTCAGTTGGATATTTAACTACCAAAATAAAAATAAAAGAGGAGGAGCTGCTAAAAAATGTGGATCATCTTATATGACTTTAAAATCTTGCTGAGTATATCATCTAAAACCTAAGCCTAACACTTAACACATGGTTTTTGAAATGTTATAAATCATCATCATCATCATCGTTATCAGCATCATCATATAACGTCCATGTTCCATGCTGGCATGGGTTGGACAGTTTCACAGGATTGGCTGTGTCCAAGGACTACAGTGAGCTCCAGTGTCTTCTCTGGTGTGGTTTTTATGGCTGGATGCCCTTCCTAATGCCAACCAACCACTTTACAGCCAGTATATGAATAATGTTGAGTTTGACATAAAGTATATTATTAACATGAACCAGAAACAGACAATATGAAAAATGATTATCTAATACAACAAATTGTACTACTGAAATTTCTTATTCCCATACATATATTTATGAATATGTATGTATTTCTATGTGCATTATACTCACACATACCCACGTTTATATGTATAAGACATACAAACTTATATATATATATAATATGTGTTTATTCATATGTATGATGCTAAATATATCTGTGTTTGTGTGCAGATATTTGCACAAACACATGAATATACACATTTAAGAATACACTACTAAATTAGAGTAAACATACCTGAATGTCATGAACGAATAAAATGGAAATAAAGTGGAATAAAAGTGGAAATAAAAGGAAAAAAAATATATTACACAAGATAACATTTTATAGATAAATTGTCGGATTCATGAGCACGTATTCAACTTTATAAAATAAAATAATAAAGCAAGAAGCAAAGTATGACAGCTTTAAGAATATAAATTTTGAGTGTGACAGAAAGTAAACTGATAATGTAATGTATAAAAAAATATGGTGCAAATTAATGTATGAAATACCAGAGCTAAGTGTATGAATGTAAAATAAAATAAAACAATATGAGTACATTTCTGATTCAACGATAAATGAGAACAAGCAAAAAAAAATTTGAAGATAAATAGTTTATAGATTGGCAAAAACATTCACCCATGCATGGTTATTATTACTACTACTACTACTACTACTACTACTACTACTACTACTACTACTACTACTTCTACTACTATTATTATTATTATTATTATTCTATGTCTGACTTTTGTTTTACATTTGCACAAGCTAGCTCCAAGTCTCACCCAGAGACCTCAAGAGACAACAAGTTAGAAGTTCATGTTGGTGTTATGCCTAGAGTGCCATATATTTGGTTTTGTACCTAGTGTTGTACTAGTGAATGCCTAAAAAGCCATCTGAAAATTATGTTTGTTTTAAAACTTGAGATTACATAGAAAGTATTTTTGCGTAAGATATGAGCAGTTCCCATGAGCACTATCTTTTGAATTTCTGCCATTTTGGGGTTTCCTGGTATCTGAGTTAGGTAGCAATCAGCCCCTTTTGCTATCATTCCCAGGGCACCTCTGACAACAGGTATTGTTTTAGTCTTCAGGTTCCACATTTTGCTGATTTCTATTTCCAGATCTTTATATTTGCTCAGTTTCTGGTAGGTCTTGACAGATACATTTATATCAATTGGGACAGTCATATCAATGAGGAGGCATGTTCTTTGTCTGTATTATTATTATTATTATTATTATTGAGTGAGAGAGCAGTGCGTGCCATCAAAGTGGCATTGGGGTACAGATATACAAAATCAAATATAGCCATCATGACTACCTGTCTGATAAGGGTACACTAGGCACATGCATCACAACCATATGTGTGCAACATAGTGACCTTATATCAAGATAAGCAGCACATGACCTTGCAGGTGGAGCCCAGTTATAATTCTTTCCAGGCCAAGTAGTCCATCCCACTCGGAGGGTCTCTGAATAAGGTTTGTTTAAGGATGATGAACAAAACACCTATGTTTCTAAAGGTGAATTATTCAAGTCTTAAAGAATTCCTCTCAACATATGGCTATGATGTTCCCACACAATAGCCCATCTTTTATATCAAGACAAAACAAGTACATAACACTTCCAAACAGTTAATATCAGAAGCTATGAGGGCCACTGCCTGGTATTATTATCATTAGTTGAGGTAATGAGATGGCAGAATCATTAGTATGCTGGGCAAAGTGCTTAGCAACATTTTGTTCATCTTTACACTCTGATTTCAAATTTCACTGAGGTCAACTTTGCCTTTCATCTTTTCAGGGTCAATAAAATAAGTACCAGCTGAACACTAAGGTCAATGTAACTGACTTACTCCCTCCCCCAAAATTACTGGCTTTGTGCCAAAATTTGAAACCATTATTATTATTAATCAAATTCAATCAAGTTCTACCTTATATCTTTTTGGCATCAATAAGAAAAAAGAACCAATTACACAATGATGTTGATGTAATCAACTTACCACCCCACTCAAAAAGTGCTGGCCTTGTGCCAAAATTTGAAACCATAATTATTATTATTATTATTATCATCATTATTATTATTGCTATTATTATTGCTATTATTATTATTATTACTATTATTATTATTTTTATTATAACTATTATTATTATTACTATTATTATTATTATTCTATGTTTGACTTTTGCTTTATGTCTGTACAAGTTGGCTCCAAGTCTCACCCAGAGACCTCAAGAGACAACAGGTTGGAAGTTCTGTGCCATATATTTGGGGGGTTTCTTTTTGGTTTTTTTTTGGTGTTGTACTAGTGAATGTCTAATACATAAAAAAAAAATATATAAAATTAAAAAAATAAAATAAAATAAAAAAAGAAATAAAAATACAAAAAAAAGTTTGTTTTAAACCTTGGGATTACATAGAGAGTATTTTGCGTAGGATATGAGCAGTTCCCATGAGCACTATCTTTTGAATTCCTGCCATTTTGGGGTTTCCTGGTATCTGAGTTAGGTAGCAATCAGTCCCTTTCGCTATCATTCCCAGGGCACCTATGACAACAGGTATTGTTTTAGTCTTCAGCTTCCACATTTTGCTGATTTCTATTTCAAGATCTTTATATTTGCTCAGTTTTTGGTAGGTCTTGACAGATACGTTTATATCGATTGGGACAGTCATATCAATGAGGAGGCATGTTCTTTGTCTGAAGTCTTTCAATATGATGTCTTTCAATATTATTATTATTATTATTATTATTATTATTATTATTATTATTCAAATTCTGCTGTGGTCAACTTTGCCTTTCATCCTTTTTGGGTTGATGAGATAAGTACCAGTCAAACACTAGTGTTAGTCTAACTGACTTACACCCTTCCCCAAAATCGCTGGCTTTGTGCCAAAATTTGAAGTCACTATTATTGTTATTATTATTTTTGAAATTCGTTTGAGGTCTACCTTGCCTTTCATCCTTTCAGAGTCAGTAACCAGTTAAGCACTAGGGTCAATATAGCCGACGAGTCCCCTTCCCCAAAATTTCAGGCATTGTGCCTATTGTAGAAAGGATTATTATTATTATTATTATTATTATTAGAAGGTGGCAAGCTAGCAGAATCGTTAGCACACTGGATGAAATGCTTAGCAGTATTTCACCCATCACTGCGTTCTGAGTTCAAATTCTGCTGAGGTTGACTTTGTCTTTCATCCTTTTGGGGTTGATAAATTCGGTACCAGTGAAACACTGAGGTCGATAAAATCCCCCAAAATTCAGGCTTTGTACCTATAGTAGAAAGGACTATTATTATCAGGAGAACCACTAGGGCAGTGAACTGCCAGAATCATTACAGCATTGGACAAAATACTCAGCAACATTTCTTCCAGCTCTTTATATTTGGATTTCAAATTCCAACATGATCAACTTACCTTTTCATTCTTTCAGGGTCAATAAAATAAAGTATCAGTCAAGTATGAAGATATGTAATTGACTAACCTATGCTACCAAAATCTTGCTGGCTTTGTACCAAAATTTGAAACCATTATAAGAGAACAATTTAGGATGGCAAGCTGGCTGCATTGTTAGAATATCAAAATGCCTTGTGGCATTATTCCAACTCTTTACAGTTTGGGCATAAATCCCACCAAAGTCACCTTGGCCTTTCAACTCTCAGTGGGGTTGATAAAGTAGTAGTTAAAGTACTAGAGCCAATGATTTTGACTACCTCTGCCCCCTCAAAATTACTGGCCTTGAGCCTAAACTAGATATCATTATTACAAGAACCAAAGGCGGTGAGCTAGCAGAAGCATTAGCATGCCGGGCAAATTGCTCAGCAATATTTCATCTGACATTATGTTGTAAGTTCAAATTCTGCCGAGGTTGGTTTTGCCTTTTATCTTTTCAGAGGCAATAAGTTAGTACCAGTTACACACTGGAGTTGATGTAACCATCTTAATCCCTTTCTCCAAATTTGAATCCTTGTGCTTCTAGTAGAAAGGATTAATACAAGAAAGATTAATCTCTGAGTGGATTTTTTCATAAGTCATGTAATATTTACTTTACCTCATCATTTTAGAAATATAGGTCAATATTAACCAATGCATTCTTTCCTAATTTTTAATGAAATGTCAAAGCATACGAAATAATGTAATCTAATAAAAAGCCAAAAATAGTGAACAAATTTTCAATTATTCATAACAAAGACTGAAATAAATAGATCGTGAAATAACTATAAAATATTTAAGAAGTTTTAAACATTTATAATAAAAATAACAGCAAAATGTAAAAAGGTCATTGATTTGTTCTCTTTGCAATATCAGAATAATATTTCCTGCTAATCTTTTTTATAGTGTAATTTCTATAACAATACTGACACGACAGTAAAAGTTAGACAGGCAGGTGAAAATGACAATGAAGTGAATTTAAGTTCAAAGATGGAGCCAAAAAAGTAGGAGATGAGATGATCACAGAGAATGTAATCTCTAATTGGTGAGCTGTGGGTTTTGAACAAAAATGGTCTTGGAAATGGAAAAAAATGTTTTATTAAAACATAACGCAATTGGAATTACTATAACTTTTCTACAGTATTATATTGATCGTAAAGGTTGTTTAGAATTCTAGTAACATATACAGAGATATGTACTTATGTTATGATCAATTTTTATGACATTTATGTTATTTGTTTTGCAAAATTCTTGATGTGAAATCATCATCATCATCATCATCATCATTTAATGTTCACTTTCCATGCTAGCATGGGTTGGACGATTTGACTGAGGACTGGCGAACCAGATGGCTGTACCAGACTCCAATCTGATCTAGCAGAGTTTCTACAGCTGGATGCCCTTTCTAATGCCAACCACTCTGAGAGTGTAGTGGGTGCTTTCATGTGCCACCGGCATGGGGGCCAGTCAGGCAGTACTGGCAACGGCCACGCTCAAATGGGCTCAAATGGTGTTTTTTACGTGCCACCCGCACAGGAGCCAGTCCAGCAGCATTGGCAATGACCTCACTCAAATGTTTTTTTCGCATGCCACCAGCACAAATGCCAGTAAGGCAACGCTGGTAACGATCACGCAAGAATGGTGCTTTTTACATGCCACCAGCATGGAAGCCAATTAGCTGCTCTGGCAATTATCACACGCGGATGGTGCTCTTAGCACTCCACTAGCACAGATGCTAATCATCATGTGTTGAAACAGATATTGTTACACTTGGGGATGATTACAGATGCCAATCATCATGTGTTGAAACAGATATTGTTACACTTGGGGATGATCAGATGTTGCCAATCAAAAACATGCACTATATATTTGGTCTTCAAGTAGAACAAAAGGTAACATGTGGGATAGAATCGCTGAAGAGGTCACATGATGTGTGACAAAAGAGCTTAGGCAAAGAAACTAAAGTAACGATAATAAAGCTGAAGTGAAGACCAAATATATGGCGCATGTGTTTAATTGGTAAAATATGACCATCCCCAAGCGTAACAATTTTGGTAAGTTTTAATCATATTCATTTAGATTCTGTAATGAATTTCTGATGGAGTTAACTTTAGTCAATTGTAACCAACTCTTCCTCCCCAACAAATTCCTGGCCTTGTACCAAAATCAGAAAATATTATGTTGAATATTCTTTTCTACTCTAGGCACAAGGCCCAAAATTTTGGAGGAGGGGGCCAATCAATTAGATCGACCCCAGTATACAACTGGTACTTAATTTATTGACCCTGAAAGGATGAAATAAAGTTGACCTTGGTGGAATTTAAACTCAGAATGTAAAGACAGACGAACTAGCGCTAAGCATTTCACCCAGCATGATAATGTTTCTGCCAGCTTGCTGCCTTGGCATCTGGAATATTGTCAGATACTCTGTCTTCTACCAAATAGGTAATGACAACCAGTAGAATTTCCATGTTAGTTTTCTCTTGAAAACTAGTTGTGGGGAAGAATGAAAATATTTTTATCTTTTATCTTTTACTTTTTTCAGTCATTGTAAGCCTGGTAATTATTGTATCCATCTCCGTTTGCCAAACTACTAAGTTACAGGGACATGGTAGAGGAAAAGCACAAATATATATATATATATATATATATATATATATATATATATATATATATATATAAAATTAAAATAAGCAGCAGTTTGCAAAACTTTGCAAAAAAAGGAAAACACATACACACACACACATACATACATTTATATATATATATAAATACGCACACAATGTGTGTCTGCTTATATATATATATAAGCACTCAAACAATGTGTGTCTTTTAGTTTCCATCTACCAAGTCTATGCACAAAGCTTTGGTCAGCCTGGTCCTAATGTGTCATAACTGAACCTGGAACTGTGTAGTTGACAAGTAAATGTCTTACCACACAACCATGTCTGAGCCTATGTTCCCGAGGAAAATTTTGAGCACTGACAAGAATCAGCAGAAATTATAGTTCTGACAGTTCTATGAATGATGAGGCACAGTGAGTTGAAAACAAATTCTCTGACACAGAACTGTTTCCTGCCAAACATGTGTAAAATGTGTGCAGCATGACAAAACCTTTCTGCATGCACATATTCAGCATCCAAGCATTGCATTGGTTTGCTTGAGAAGACATGTCAAAGCTAAGTAAAATCATGACTGTCCTTGCAAACAAGCACATCCTTTACACCCCTCTTCAACTAAGCAATCCAAATCTTGTAGGATTGTGGGTGCTGATGCCATATAAAAAGCATCCATGCTAGTGCCACATGAAAGCACCTGTGCCAGTGCTGGATAAAAGCACCCGGCATGCTCTGTAAAGAGGCTGGCATTAGAATGGGTATCTAACCATAGAACATCTAACATCTAACATTAGTTAGACATCTGTTGTCACATGAAGGTCAAATCCAGATACTGGCTGCAGAGTCTATCATGAGAATCACACTACCACCTTCCTTTTGGTGGAGAAAGACAGGCAGTTTTCCTTTGACTAGCACATGTTGATGAAAGAGACTATATGTTTAATATGATTGAAAGGGCTGAGTACAAGCACTTTCTCGCAGGCATAATTGCACCCAGAGGTGGGGTGTTTCCCCACCCCTGATCTAAACCAGTGTTCTGCAACCATTTTGTACTTGCGGTACCTATATTCTTTTCAAAATTCAGCAGCACACCTGAACTAAAATTATAATTAAAAGTATTCTTTTTTATTCTTTTATTCTTTCATTTGTTTCAGTCATTTGACTGAGATCATCAGCTGCACCACGGATATCATTATGGTTTCGATACCTGGGCAGTACCATTCAATCTGGCAGTGCTAACAGCACTAAAATAAGTGTTGTTTGGGAACAAACATACCTTAAATATCACATTTATTCAATTTTAATTCTCGGAAGGATTAAACACTAATATTATTAATTACACTACAACAAAGAAACCACATTTACCCTTTGTGCAATAACAGTATCAAGCTTCTTCCAGTTTCCATCTACCAAATCCACTCACAAGGCTTCTGTTCAGCCCGAGGCTATAGTAGAACTCACTTGCCCAATGTGCCATGCAGTGGGACTGAACCCAGAGCCATGTGGGAGGTAAGCAAACTATATACCACAGAGCCACTCCTGCACCTATAAGGAAAAAATTATATTCAGGTTATACTGCAGCACACCTAGCGTTGTCTCATGGCACACCAGTGTATACCTGTTGTGGAGCACTATTCTACACAGCACATTTATAGACTTTTGTTTTTTATCTTCTTGGGGACATATCTGGAGAAACAGCTCTGTTATTTCAAGTGTTAAAAAGAATTCTTTCTACTTTTGACAGGCCAACAATTTTGAGGGAAAATTGACCCCAGTGCTTGACTGCTACTTATTTTATCAACCCCAAAAGAATGAAAAGCAAAGTCGGTATTGGCAGGATTTGAACTTAGAACATAAAACCAGAAGAAATGCTACAAAATGGTTTGTCCAGCATGCTAATGATTCTGCCAGCTCACTGTTTTAGTATTTAAAATAATTAAAAAATAAAATTTCCATCTTCTCCTTCCTTCTTTCCTTCTTTCATCCTTCCTTTCTATCTTTGTTTAATGGCCTAGTAAATAATATGGATTTTATGATTATCATCAGCATCGTTTTTGCTCAAAAATCCCAAGAGAGTTGATTTCCATTCCTGAGTGGTTGATAGAATAAAAAGTAGTAATATGCTAGAATAAATTCAATTGAATACATCACACACCCTGCTACCTTCACCACCAGCAATCTGTTCTATAAATCATTATTGTTGAAAATAAGATTACAGAGTCATTTTGTCTAAGTGTGCAAGCCAGTCCCCGAGGCAGCCATTAACTATATTTTCCACTCACTCTCTCTTTCTTTCTCTCTCTCTCTCTAAGTTGCATATTTGTTTGATCAATGCAGAACACATTTTTATCCCAGCCTTGTCAATTAAGAAACAAAACAAAATAAAAAGTAAAAAATAGAAAATATATAAAATTTATGACAGACGTATCAAACAATTTAGATCTTTCATCTATTTTGAATTCAAATATATGACATTGTATATATATTTATTACATATAACAAATTATTTATATATATATTGCATATAATGAATATAGTTTAGTTGGTGTCACATACGAATTTATAAATATATATCTAAATGAGTTGTAATAAACAAATGCAATCATTCATATATATATAGACATGTTATAAACATATAATCACTTTTACCTAAGTATCTGTAACAATAAACATATGTAACTATCATTATAATCATCATTTAACGTCCGTTTTCTATGCTGGCATGGGTTGGATGGTTTGACACTAGCTGGCCAACTGAAGAGTTGCCTGGACTTCATATCTGTTTTGGTATGGTTTCTATGGCTAGATACTTTTTCTAATGCCAACCTCTATACAGAGCATGCAAGGTGCTTTTATGCAGCACTGGCACAGGCTCGTTCATGTGGAACTAGCATGGATGCTTTTTATGTGGCACAAACACCCACAAGCCTGCAAGATTTGGATTGCTCAGTTGAAGAGGGATGTAAGGGATGTGCTTGTTTGCAAGGACAGCCATGGTTTTACTTAGCTTTGATATGTCTTCTCAAGCAAACCAAATTAGCAGAAGCCTCAGTCCCTTAATCTAAAACATTCCTAAATATATATAACATCATCATCATCATCATCATCGTTTAACGTCCGCTTTCCATGCTAGCATGGGTTGGACGGTTCAACTGGGGTCTGGCAAGCCCGAAGGCTACACCAGGCCAGTCAGATCTGGCAGTGTTTCTACAGCTGGATGCCCTTCCTAACGCCAACCACTCCGAGAGTGTAGTGGGTGATTTTATGTGCCACCGACACAGGTGCCAGACGAGGCTGGCAGACGGCCACGCTCGGATGGTGTTTTTTATGTGCCACCGACACAGGTGCCAGACGAGGCTGGCAGACGACCACGCTCGGATATGGTGTTTTCGGTGTTTTTCTTATGTGCCACCGACACAGGTGCCAGACGAGGCTGGCGAACGGCTACGATCGGATGGTGTTTGTTACGTGCCCACGGCACGGAGGCCAGTCGATGCGGTACTGGCTACGGTCCCGTTCGGATGGTTTTCTTATGTGCCACCGGCACTGGTACCACAAGGATACAAATTCCATTGATGTTCATCTATTTTGATTTGGTTTGACTTGATTCGATTTGACTTTGATTTGATTTGCCTCAACAGGTCTTCACAAGTGTCACAAGCAGGAAGGTATGCACAGGTGGACTGACTACGTCCCAGGTAGGGGCCACGGGTTATGGCTTCACTAGTCTTGCCAGGTCTTCTCACGCACAGCATACTTCCATAGGTCTCGGTCTCTAGTCATTTCCATGGTGAGACCTAACGTTCGAAGGTCGTGCTTCACCACCTCGTCCCAGGTTTTCCATATATAACCATGCTTATCTAAACATATGTCAGTATGAAATACATAATCATATGTTCAGGTAAATATGTTTAATAGCAAACATATACAATCATATTTACCTAAATCATATGTTACAGTAAACATGTTACAGTAAATACAAACTCCTAATTATAACTTTCAGTTTTAGAAGTATACCTAAAAATGTGCAATAATGAATATATTCAATTGGAAATATACCAAAACATACTTAACATTGAATGATCATAAATATATCCAAACTGGAGGGACTGGTTATGTCTATTTCAAATTATATTTGAGTCTTGATGCACTTGTTCACCTCAAATTTGGCAATCTGTCCTTCAGTTTGATGAAGGATTCAGATATAAGTCTGTTTGGGAACAAGAGAAAGAAGGAGCAGGGTAATCAGATTTTAACATTTATTAATTGGTGAGGTGATAGAATCATTAGAGCTTCAGACAAAATGTTTTGCCTCATTTCTTCTGGCTCTTTAGATTCCAAGTTCAAACCCTTGGGAGTCAATAAAATAAAGTACTTGTCAAGTACTGAGTTGATGGTACCAGTAAAAACAAGTAATTAATCAGTAAAGGGTTATAACTGGCAAACTTGTTACAACTAGAATACCTTTAATCATTGGTCTGTTTGATCATTACTTACTCAAATGTAAATGATGGGCTCTCCCGTCAGACATGACTATGTTCAGCTTTTGCCAAATGATTACAAGTGATTTGTTTATAGTGATTAAATGTTCAAGCTATACATTAGCTCAGTCTCTCCACCAAATAGACGTTGCCTGAATAGGAGCACAGTGTACCACATGTCAAGTGTCGAAGAGTAGGCAGAGCAATGCGAGGTGAAATGTTTTCTTCAAGAATACAGTGTATCACCCAGTCTAGGAATTGAAACAATGATGTTGTGATCATGAGAGCAAAAACCTTAACCACTATGCCATTCACCTCAAAGCTAAATACTACTACTACTACTAATAATAATAATAATAATCCTTTCTACAATAGGCACAAGGCCTGGAATTTTGTGAGGAAAGGACTTGTCAATTATACCAACCCTGGTGGTTCTTATTTCATCAATCCCATAAGGATGACAAGCAAAGTCAAACTTGGAAGAATTTGAACTCAGAACATAAAAATGGATGAAATGTCACTAAGCATTCTGTCAGCTTGCTAATAATAATAGTAATGATAATAATAAGTTGACAAAACTCTTACTCATTAGTGGCCAGTATCTGCTGGCTTAAAATCAGAGACAGAAGAGTTTATCTTGTGGCCTAGAATCAATGCCTACCATTAAGGTGCTATCAGGATAACATCTTAAAGAATGGTAGCACTGCTACATGTTGAGTGTGTAAAAAATAACCTGAAACCATCCATCACATTGTCTTCATGTGTAGCATATCATTGATGAGACCATGGATAAAATGATGTTGACAAACAATTGATTGATTGTTTAACCAGCTCGTTAAACAAACAATCAATTAGTTAGATCTTTAACCAACTGACTAACAATAAAGAAGTGGATTTGAACCTGTGCATCTGTTGTTAATTTTGGCAAAATGACCCCAACAAGACACAACAAAATGTGTTCCTTGACATTGGTAGTGCTAATTGCTGATCTTTTGATGCAATAAAACGCACATAGATAAAACTTGTAAGGTATATTGTTCCTAAGTCTACAAATTTCATTGTTTTTTTTTTTCTTTAAGCAATGCTTTATTCGCATTATTAACAAACAAGATGGTGAGCTGGCAGAATCTATAACATACAAGACAAAATGCTCCTCAGCGTTTTTCTGATTTTGTGTTCTGAGTTCAAATAACACAGTGGTTGAGTTTGCCTTCCATCCTTTTGAGGTCAATAAAATAAATAATTGGGGTCAGTGTAATTGACTTACCCCTCCCCTAAAATTTCTGGCCTTGTGCCAAGATTTGAAATCATTATTAACAAACTTGTTCAAAGTCCAAAGCCTGTTGAAGTCAACATTGCCTTTCATCCCACTCAGATCAATAAAAGCACCAGTCAAGCACACCATTTGATTGGTCAGTTTAACTTACCAACCTCTCCCCACAAATTATTAGCCTTGTGCTTATGTGAGAAATGATTAGTACCTAAACCCTCTTGTATTATTTGCAGAATACTTAAAAAGTAAATAGCTCAAGAATTTAAAAACTTTCACAACCGTATTTTAACAAGATGTATAAAGAACCCCTTCGGACAAAAATGACCATGGGATTGTACCTAGAAAGTTACCCTCTAAAGCACAAGTCCAAGCAAGGTTGTTTATGGAAGACCAGCAGTCGTCCATGCATACCAGCCTCCCCTCTCCACACCACCAAAGTTATCCAAGGGAAAGGCAAATGCTGATGCAGCTTGGCACCAGTGACATCGCAACTCATTTCTATAGCTAAGTGAACTGGAGCATTATGAAATAAAGTGTCTTGCTCAAGAACACAACACACAGAATTGACGCTCTAACCACTGAGCCATGTGCCTTCACATAACAAGATATAAAGTGCTAACACAATTCAATTAATTTTGAAAATAAGCAAGAATTTAAAGATGCTTAGCAGAATAACCAATTTTTTTCATTATTAAACTGGTGCTTGGGGCATCAAAAATTTTGTGTATGAAATTACAATGGAAGAATTTAATGTAGCTAGCATTCATGATGAATTGAAGATCAGAAAAATAAGCAAATGAAATGGGGTTCTTTGGAGTAATGTTACTCAACAGAATGCACAGCTCAGAGAGCAGGGAATCTCTCCAGGTTAAGTCACTACTCCTGTGCATCAAGAGTCACAGCTCTGGTATTACAGACATGTGATTAGAATATCACAGGAAAGAATTACAAGACAGTTTCTTTAAGCCAAAGCAACCAGCAGGAGACCTAAGGGTAGCCCAGGAATAAAATGGCTGGATAATACCCATAGTTTCAGTTGGTCGAGCTTGAGAATCCAGCTGGAAAAATCTTTAGAGGAGGTGCTTGAGTTCTCTGCTCCCATGACACTCCCAGAAATAGTGGGCAAAGAAGATGACTGTATGTAAATATGATTACTTTAGCTAAGTTTCTCATCAAAGAAAAAGAGATAGCTTCTGATGCGTTAGTATCATAAAAAGTTAAGCTTAACTCAATCTAAACTTACTCCCCGTCTCATATGTGTATCTGTGTGTGTGTGTGTGTGAAAATCAGTAATATGCTGGACTTGAGGTCGTTGACTTATAGTTAATATGCTTTACACGAGTAGAAGATTATTGTGTGATACTTTCACTTTCATTTTCTTTCTCAATGAAACATATCAAGAATTATGTTCATTCATTATATTGATTGATAAATTTGCTAAGATTAATAATTATTAATGCAGATGAGGATGCTGAGCTGACAGAATCATTACTACACCAGACAAAATGCTTAGTAGCATTTCTTCCAGGTCTTTATGTAGTAAGTTCAAATTCTGCCATGGTTAAATTTACTTTTCATCCTTTTAGTGGGAGAGGGGGTCAATAAGATAAATACCAGTTGAGCACTGGGGTTCATGTAATCAAATAACCCCTTCCCTTACACTTTCAGGCCTTTTACCTATTGAAAAAGAAAGAATTATTTTTAAAAGGCAATGAGTAAGCAGAACCATCAGCATGCATGACAAAATGCTTAGCACTATTTCCTTCAGCTTTACATCATCATCATTATCCTCATCATCATCATCATCATCATCATCATCATCGTTTAACGTCCGCTTTCCATGCTAGCATGGGTTGGACGATTTGACTGAGGACTGGCGAACCAGATGGCTGCACCAGTCTCCAATTTGATCTGGCTGAGTTTCTACAGCTGGATGCCCTTCCTAATGCCAACCACTCAGAGAGTGTAGTGGGTGCTTTTACGTGCCACCAGCATGAGGCCCAGTCAGGCGGTACTGGCAACAGCTATGCTTAAATGGTGTTTTTTACATGCTACCTGCACAGGAGCCAGTCCAGTGGCACTGGCAATGACCTCGCTCGAATGCTTTTTCACGTGCCACCAGCACAAGTGCCAGTAAGGCAATGCTGGTAACGATCACGCTTGAATGGTGCTTTTTACATGCCCCAGCACAGAAGCCAGTTAGCTGCTCTGGCAACGATCACACTTCGATGGTGCTCTGAGCGCTCCACTAGCATGGATGCCAGTCATCAAATTTGATTCTGATTTACATCCTGAGATCAAATTCTGCCAAGGTCAACTTTACATTTCATCCTTTCGGAAATGACAAAATGAAATACCAGTCAAGCAATGGGGTCAATATAAATGACATACATCTTCCCACTAAAACTGCTGGCCTTGTGCTTATAGTAAAAACAATTAGTAAGGCTGATGGAGATATTTTTTTTTCAAATACTAACTTTTTCTTTTCAGCTTTATATTACATTTAATCACCACATTTTATGAAAGATTTTGGCTTCCTTTTCATCATATGTCATCTACATATATGAATGCAGGTTCTTATTTGATGCAAATTCAAACGAAAAAAAGAATTACTGTGAATATGGGGTTTAGAACCAAAACAGTAATTACAAAATTGTGTACTCATCATACAGAAAGAACTGTAAGTTATAATGTACTCTAGCATATTGTTAAAGAAAATACTCATTCATATGTACACATCTGTGTATTTTTTGTTTTCTGCAAGTGTATAAACACTTTCTTAGACTAGTATATATATATGTGTGAGTGTGTGCATGTGTATGTGTATGTATGTGTGTGTATGTTAGTGTGTAAGCATATATATATATGTATGATGTGTTTGAGTGTGTGCGTGCATGTGTGTGTGTGTGAAGGTGCATGGCTTAGTGGTTAGGGTATTCGGCTCACAATCATAAGGTCATGAGTTCAATGACCAGCAACACATTGTATCCTTGAGCAAGACATTGCTCCAGTTCACTCAGCTGGCAAAAATGAGTAGTACTTATATTCCAAGGGGCCAGCCTTGTCACACACAATATCATGTGGAATCTCCCTGAGAAATACGTTAAAGGTACATATGTCTATGGAATACGCAGCCACTTGCACTTTAATTTCATGAGCAGGCTGTTCTCCTGTTCAGATCAACTGGAACCCTTCTTGTCATAACCAGCAGAGAGCCAGTTATATATATATATATATATATATATATATATATATATATACACACACTCACACACACACATGCAGGCATACATACATACATACATACATACATACATACATAATACATACATGCATACATACATGCATACATACATGCATACATACATACATACATACATACATACATACATACATACAAACATACACACACACACACACACATATATATATAAATGTATATATACATATATACATATACACATATATATATAAAAGTTATATATACATACATTCATGCATACACATCACTACTTAGTGTTGTCAACCCATATCTTATATATGTATACACACACACACATATATACATACATCATCATTATTATATATAGATGTGTGTATGTGTGTGTTTGTGTTTGTGTGTAAATATATATCATTGTTGACTTTATCTTGTATCTGAGAATTTACTTTCTTTTTTGGTGAATGCTTCCTTTATGGTGATAGCATTAATGACAAAGTCGATCAATTCTTAAATAGTAGAGATGATGGCATTGACTGCATGGTAATAACTGGTGATTGACGAGATTTATTTTATTCAGCCTTTCTCTCCAGTCATTTGATTTCTTCATTGTCTTTTCTTGTGGTTTCGAAGTCTTTAGTTCCAGTGGTGATAGAACACCACCACTTGGTACAATTTCAGACTTGTGTTTCAAAAGATGTAGGATTTGTTCAATCTTCAGCATCAAATGGCAACACTATGTGACCAAAACCAAAGTCCTGGAAAGAGCCAGCAGTCAAAGTATCAAATTGCTGATCCTGAAATACTGCCTTTCAATGGAAGAGTGAACGTTAGCATTCTGAGCTCACTTCAGGGAAAAGACCAAGGGATTGCCCTCTTCAAAGATACATGAACCAACTCAAAATAACACACACAAATATTCTTATCTACTCTAGGCTCAAGGCCTGAAACTTTTGGGGAGAGTGCCAGATGATTAGATCAACCCCAGTACACAACTGGTACTTAATTTATCAACCCCAAAAGATGGAAGGCAAAGTCAACCTGAACGGGATTTGACACACACACAAATATTGAATGTCATTCTGACCTATGTCAGAAAACTAAAAAAAATTAAATAAATAAATGTAATGCTTATCATTGTTTAAGTTATTATTAATTAATTCTGTTGTTAATTAATTAAATAATCAATTAATCAAATAGTTACATGGAAAGTTATATTTTTAGAAAAATAGAAAATCAGTGAAAATAAGTTTGTTTATCTGTTTATGAGAGAGAGAAGGGAGGAAGGAGAGGGAGGGACACATGCGGAGAGAGAAAGGATGAGAGGAAGGAAAAAGGAGACAGGAGAGTAAAGGAGAAAGAGAGTGGAGAATAAGGGAGAAAGAAAGAAAGGAGAGTGAGAGAGGAGGGAAGGAGAGGCAGAGATAGAGAGATGGAAGGAGGAAGGAAGAAACAAAATGATTTTTTTTTTGTTTCTAAGGCTGCCATCATATTTTGACAGATTTAAAGAAATGATAAAAATCAAGAAACAAAGAATTTTTTCTTCCTTAATTCCCAGTTTCTTTTGATCCCATTAAATGACATATCCAACATTTACTTTCCTTTTCTTTTTTCCTGCCAGTTCTACTCAATGTTTTTTTCTTAGATTTATTGTCATTTGTTTTCATTTATTTTATTATCTTTTTGCACAATGTTCTTCTGTTGCTAAATTTGGTCAACGGGAAAGAGGAAAGGTGATGGAGGGAAAAAATTGATTAGATATTTACATTTTCTTTCTTGGAAAACTGCTTAAAGAATTTGTAAAATGTGTGTGTATGTGTGTGTGTATGTGTATGTGTGTGTGCTCACATACATATGCATGTGCATATTTGTAGATGTTTGTGAATATGCAGGTATATGTGTTTACAGAGTATTATGTGTTTCTGCCAATGGGAATGTATGCAATGTACTTATGGTGTGTGTGTATGTGTGTGTGTGTGTGTGTGTGTGTGTGTGTGTGGACGTGCATATGTGTGAGAAACAGAGAGAGAGAGAGAAAGACAATGAGTGTTTGAATGTTTACAAGCTCCATCATAGGATTGTTATATGTTAATGCATCTACATATTGGTTTGTAAGTATAAAAGTATGCATAGATTTATATATCTACCTCTTTTACTAGTTTCAGTCACTGGATACTGGCCATACTGGGACACTGTCTTGAAGGGCTTAGTCTAAATGATCGATCCTAGTACAGTAATACCTCACTTTACAAAGACTTGCTTTATGAGAACTCAGGTTTACAAGTTTTATTTTTCAAGCATAAGATCCAGGTTTTGAACAAATAGCAAAAGATTCTACTACCATAACAAATGTTTCTGTGTGTTACTGAGAAATTTAGAGAGAGCCAAAAAAAGCTTCTTCTAAGCAAACATAAATGTATATTTATTTGCATGTATGTATATACACACAACAGGCTTCTTTCAGTTTGTCTATCAAAACCACTCACAAGGTTTCGATCAGTCCAAGGCCATAGTAGCAGTTGCACAAGAGAGCACTGCAGAGTGGTGTCTGTCTTTGATCCTAGTTTTGTTAGATATGTACTTTTGCCTATCCTCCACTCATCCCTTTTACACTGTCTTTCACTCTGTAATTCTGGTCTTTTTAGTACATTCCAGAAGAAATTTAATTAGACAGATCTATAGTGATGTCTTCACTCAAAAATCTCAGAGATGGTTACATATAATTTTAGCGGCCAGATTTTTGCTGACATCATTATTCAAATAGAAAAATCCCGTTTTTGCTTATGAAAATTTGCTTAAGAGGGGAAAATAACCCTGTGCTGGTTCAAATTGAGAAGACTTGCAACAAATTCCTCTACAAGGCAGTCTTAAATTCAGCATGCTTTGATGCTTTGTTGTAGTTAGTCAATAACGGTACTAACAAGATTTTAACTCAGAGCAAAACAGTACACGACTTTGTCCTCTTTCAGGGGAAAAAAGGAAAAGAGAATAAAGTACCTGTCTAGTAATGCGATCAATATAATCAACTTTTCCACCTGCCCTAAAATGTTTGATCCTGTACTTATGTTATAAATCAGGATTAATAAGTTACTGCAGTGCTTACAAAAAACAATTTGTGATACCTATATGCAGTCAGGTGGACTTAGTCCTTGTGAATTAAATGGTTTAACTATTGACAGCATTTGACTATTGATCACTGCCAAATGTAATGCTTATTTATTCATATTCTCTTGAATTAATCATGCATGCCCTTGTAGCTTTGAGATTTCAATGATGTGATTGCTTATTTTAGAATAACATTGGAGGGTAGGTGAGAGGCTGGATCTATCCAGTTTGAACATAAAATGAACGTAAAACAGATAGAATATTTGGGTTAGTAAAGTGGCAAGCTGGCAGAAACGTTAGCACACTGGGCAAAATGCTTACGGTATTTCACCCGTCGCTACGTTCTGAGTTCAAATTCCACTGAGGTCGACTTTGCCTTTCATCCTTTCGGGGTCGATAAATTAAGTACCAGTTATGCACAGGGGTCGATGTAACCAACGTAATCCCTTTGTCTGTCCTTGTTTGTCCCTTCTATGTTTAACCTCTTGTGGGCAATAGAGAAATAAGAAACGTTAGCATGCTGGGCAAAATGGTTAGCGGTATTTCGTCTGTCTTATGTTCTGAGTTAAAATTATGCCGAGGTCGACTTTGTCTTTCATCCTTTTTGGGGGGATGGGGTCGATAAATTAAGTACCAGTTTCGTACAGGGATTGATCTAATCAACTGGTCCCCTCCCCCAAAATTTCGGGCCTTGTGCCTAGAGCAGAAAAGAATATGTGGATCAGTCGTGGTCAAAAATTTGGAACCTTCTTTTAAAAATTAGATTTGTTATGCCCAAGTACAATTTGATTTGGATCTCTACAACATAGAGATGTACTTCCCTAATAATCAATCCAAAGGTTCAATTAGAAGATATTAACCATTGGACCATTTATAAGGTAAGTATATCTCTACATGGTATATATTTGAATTGAATTCTACATGGGCAGAACAATTTCAATTTCTAAAAAAATGTTCCAAATTTTTGGCCATGACTATATGGTTCTCTGATGTAGCAATTTTCATTATACTTCATGTAACTATTAATTCATGTTTTAAGGTTAATGTTATTATCACTGTTAGTGAAGCTGTTACTGTCATTAACAAAAGTTGTTAGCAATACTGCAGTTGTTGTTGATATCAAAAAAAGCTAGTGGTTCAGTTCCTAGGTAAGCTTGTTGGGAATGAAGCTACTGCAGTCATTCCATTTGCGATTGCTCACATTCATTCTTTGTCTTGATCTTGTTACTACGGCACATATTGTTTCCTCCTCTTCCTTCTTCTTCACATCTTCTAACTCCTTACCTACACAGAAATCATTATTGTCATCACCAATTGGAACCACCACTACCACTACTACCAGCACCACATTATCATGACTGTCATCAAACATCACCCACCACCACCACTACCACCTCCATTGCCAATCTCTATTCCATCTTTTTTCCTAAATCCTTTCAATTGTTAATTCAATCATCATAGAAATATTTCTGTCAAATGTGTTTGTGTGTATACATACATATATACACACACATATATATATCACATACACAAATGTTACATTTATCTATTATATATCTACATGTACATATATTTATGTATGGGTGTGTGTATATATATGAAATTACATATGTATACAACATTGCAAACATACATACATACATACATACATACATACACACATATATACACACATGCATATACATATAAATGCACACACATGCACAAATATACACATGCATACATGTGTGTGTGTGTATATATATATATATGCATATACATATACACACACATGCATGTATCTATATGTGCACATGTTTACCTTATAGCTATAAGACAATAATCACCAGACATCAATGTCAATATTTTTATTTATTTATTTATCTATTTATTTATTGCCTTTTTCCCAGTAATTTAAGTGTTTTCCAAATATCTTGTATTTCACTTTCCCCTATCTCTTAATATATTTTGTTTTTATATTTTTGTAATAATCTTATATTTTATTCATCATATTTTTTTCTTTTTATTTCTTTCTCTCTTCTATGAAAGACATTTCTCAATTAATTTTTTTTTCATTTTTGTCTCTCCAATCTTATTTTATATATTATTTCTTTTTTACTGTATTCTTCTAAATTTTGGTCTCTCTTGGAGTTATTTTAAGTGAGAGGGTAGATATATTTTCCTGTGATTATAATTCTTTTATTACATTTCTATTTTTCTTTACACACACTAATATTTCTTTAAAAAAAGTCATACATATGATATGTGTGTGTGTGTATAAATTTATATAAACGCACATAGACATATATGCATGTGTATATATATATATGTATATATAAATATATATATGGACATGTTTGTGCATAATATATATGTGTAAATACCCACACACACAAACATACATATGTGTATATAAGTTAAGTTACATGCAAACATTAGCATATAAGCTTATGGAGTATTGTCAATGTTAGAAATTATTTTTATATACACACATACACATATATGTGTGTATGTAAAAATATATATATATATATATATGTATGTATATAAACACACACGTGTGTATATATGCATATGTATATATATACATATGTATATAAACACACATGTGTGTATATATGCATATGTATATATATATATATAAATAAATATACATACACATGTGTAAGTATATATGTATATATTTAAATACACATACACCTGTATGTATATATGTATATATATAAACACACACACATGTATCAGTATACATATACATGTATACACATGTGTCTCTGTGTGCATGTATTGACTGTATGTGTGTAAATGTATATAAATATATATATAATATATATAATGTGTGTATGTGTGTGTGTGTGTGTGTGTGTATATATATATATATATATATATATATATATATATATATACTGCTTTTCTTTGTTTTAATTTTTTATCCATTTTGGGAAACAAAATTTTGATAGCAATATTGAATACGATAAAGAAGACGAAATGAATGTTTAAATAAATAAATATCAGAAGAAAAAATAATTTCTAACATCGATAATACACCATAAGTATATATGCTAATATTTGCATGAAACATAACTATATACTCATATGTATGTTTCTGTGTGTGAGTATATACAAACATACTATGCAGAAATATAATATATATATATATATATATATATATATATATATATATATAGAGAGAGAGAGAGAGAGAGAGAGAGAGTAGCATGAAAATCTGCATAACAATATACACACATAGATATCTATATACAAACATCTGCATATATGTGTTTATATACACACAGAGTGAGTGAGTGAGAGTAACATAGACATATATATATACCAATATACACACACATATTTATATACAAACATCTGCATATATATATATATATATATATATATATATATCATCATCATCATCATATATATATATATACTTATATTCAACATAGATTATATATATATACACATACACAGTCACATATATATATATATAAAGAGAGAAAGGGAGAGAAAGAGAGAGAGTATCAATATACACACATATATATTCATATACAAATGTGCATATTTATAGATATTGTCATCATCATAATCATCTATATATACATAACAGATTATATATATATATATATATATATATATAATATATATATATAAAACATTGACATTTATATAATATGCACACATACATATTTATATACAGATATGTGTATGTATACATGTTTATGTTTGTGCGTGTGTATATGTGTGTAGGGAGGTGTATAATACATATATAAGGCACATCTGTATTGCCTGGCTGCTTCAAAGCTTGGATATTCCAGCATGCCTTATTGCCTATGATTTTGTGATCCCTGTCATATGATGTCAGCATGTCAACTGTAGAAATCCTGGAAAGGAAGATTAGCATTTTTTTTTTGAAGAGGTGGCTTGGCTTACCAAGAATCCTAAGCAGCATCATTTAGTGGAACTCAACCAACGCCTTACTGTACCCATGCAGTGTTCTCTCTGAGGAATTCATAATGACAAGAACAAGAGAAGTCATGAAGTACAGAGATTAAAGTGACATGAAAGTAGCTGGAGCTAACATTGAAGTTCACACAGGTATGAATTAGAGTGCTGCCAGAGAGTTGCAGGTTGCAGAGGAACTGTTAAATCAGAGGGATCTGGTTGAGAGTGTGAAGACAGGGTGCTCAGGATTGGACTACTTCTCAACCCTCCAGATTAGAAGCACCAAAAAAAAAAAATAATAACAGAGCAGCATCATCTCCTGTAAGAATTTTGCACAAGAGTAGAAGCAAGGGCTAGCAGGATGGTGGGACTTGGCCAACAAGGGAAATAGACAAGGTGAGCCAATATACAACAGTGAGACATACCTGGTCAGATCACTGGTGGACTGATATCCAGTGTATCATATTTCTAATCTAAGCTGTCTTCACACATAGGGCTGTTGTGATTCACCATCCTGTCCCTTGTGTATTAAAAGAGAGTCCCTTCAACATCTCTGCAGCAGCTGCCCCCACAGCCTTAGTTGATGGTTGCTATTGCTTGTAACATGACCAGGTGCTAAGAGTGGTTGTGGAGGCAATATTGTCGGGCATTCAGTTCAATAAACAACAACCCCAGGGAAGAGGCTATCACTTTTCTCAGAGCTGGAGAGAAGTCCAGTTCTTTGAAACTTCAATGACCATGCCACTTTTCACAGCTCTAGATTGGCAGCTGAGAGCAAATCTCATGGAAGGGAAAGTTCCCAGACCACATCATACCTACAACACACCACCTCGATATAGTGATTTTCTCAAATTCCACCAAACAGGTGATCATGTGGGAACTGACCATGCCCTGGGAGGAACAAATGGAGGAAGCTCATAAGAGGAAGCTTGCCAAATACCAGGAGATGGTAGAGCAGTGCAGAAATCAGTGCTAATAGGACTGTAGGAAGCTGAGAAAGGTCACCAATTTAGTGTGGGTACATTTTATAAAGTCACCAGTGTAGTGAGAGTGTGGTGTCTAATTTCTTAATTGGAGGCAATATTGATGGCCATTCAGTTCAATAAACTACAAGACCATTGCCACGAGATAGAAGTGTGCCATTGTGACTTTGTAAGGCATTCATTCTGCAAAGCACTGTTTGGGCTTGGAGTTACTGGCACAGCAAAAAGGACGGCTATAAATTCCATCACTGAAATTTAGAGAAGGCCATTAGGTGGCTTTCCATAAAGAGGGAAGACCAGTGGCTTGTTGTGACTGGGATGCAGGCTGGGGCTTGATTTACCCTAGATGGGTCAAGATGGGACAGAGGCAGGCAAGAGAACAATAAACAGGTGTATTTGTTTGACACTTGGGAAGAGTGGAAAAGTCTTTGACATTTCAAACCTACACTCTTCGACAGAAAAGGATGAGAGGAAAAGAGAGAGAGAGAGAGAGAGAGAGAGAAAGACAAACAAACAAACAACATACTACATACATACATACATACATACATACATACATACAGACATAGGCATAGAAAAACATGTTGGAAAGCTTGAAATACTCTGAAACTCCAGAAGTATCACTGACAGTGCATCCCAGATTATCTGTGAGATGTACCTTAAAACTAAAATTACAGCTGTTATACTATAATACACATGTATGTGTGTGTTTGAGTCTGTGTATATGTATATATTATATATATATATATATATATATATATATATATATATATATATATAAAGATAGATAGATACATACATACATATATATATACATATATATATACATGTATATACATATATATATATGTATGTATATATAATAGGTACATATATGAATGTATGTGTGTGTATGTATATATACATTTATGTAATACATAAGACATATAAACATATACATGTATGTATATACATATATAATATGCATTTATGAGTACATATGTATCTACATACATATATCTATAAATATACATATGTAATATACATATTTGTGCATGTATGCATGTATATATATATATGAGAGATGTGTGTGTAGACATATATATGTGTGTGCATTCATGAATTAACTCATACACTAACAGACATATATACACATGCCACACATCACATTTATAATATTTGACTAAGTATAACATTGTAATTTGCTGTCTGTTAAGAAAAACATGACAAAAATTTATGGAAACTAATAAATAAAAAGAAGATAATATAAACGCGAATGGAAGTACAATTGAGTAAATAACAATATTCATGATGAGAAATGTATTAAACATCTCTGTATCAAATGTTGAAAATTATATTAATGTTGACATCTCAAGAGTGGATTCATTAAATTTAAGTATTATCTATGTTTGGTTTGTTTTTAATGTAGAGATGCCTGATATTTTGTTTTAAACAGTAGCTGTGGTTTTGTGGATGTAAAATAATGGCAAAGATATATATATATATACACACATAAATATACATATGAATATATATACACACATATATACATATAGATACATACACATATACATATAATTACATACACACACATATATATAAATACATATATACACAAAAATATACATACGCACACATACAGATATGGTTCAAATGTACAGAAAATAGAAGACAGAGGCAGGTGAAAGAACAATAAGCAGGTGTATTTGTTTGACACTTGGGAAGAGTGGAAAAGTCTTTGACGTTTCAAGCCTACACTCTTTGACGAGCTGGCAAAAATGTTAGCATGCTGGGCAAAATGCTTAGCGGTATTTTGTCTGCCGTTACATTCTAAGTTCAAATTCCGTCGAGGTCAACTTTGCCTTTCATCCTTTTGGGGTCGATAAATTAAGTACCAGTTACACACTGGGGTCAATGTAGTTGACTTAATCCATTTGTCTGTCCTTGTTTGTCCCCTCTATGTTTAGCCCCTTGTGGGCAATAAAGAAATAAGAAAAAGATGAGAGGAAAAAATAGAGAGAGCGAGAGACAAACAAACAAACAAACATACATGCATACATACATACATACAGACATACATATATATATACAAAAACATATTCCAAGGGGACAGATTCTCTGTGATTTTGTTTATACTTTCTATAAACCCCATGTCATTCATGCTAAGGAAGTCTGAAGGATATTTCACTGGTTTACAAGGAAACAGAAACACCAAAATTACACACTGCTCATTGTGAATGACTTGAAACTTTATGCAAAGAATATGCAGGAGATAAAAAAGAGCCTTCACCTAATTACAGCATTCTCAAAGGATATAAGGTTGGAGTTTGGTTAAGATAAATGTTATATGGTTGTGAAAAGGGGGACAAACTGTAAAGCAGAGTAGCAACATCACCATCAATGACTTGACTGTTTCCCCTATATCTGACAAGGAATGTTACAGGAATCTAGGGGTGGATGAAAACATATTTTACAATGGCACCTGTAACAAAACACATGTCACTAAAGAATATTACAACTGAATAAACAAAATTTGGACCTCAGAACTCTCAGCATTCAATAAAATAGTGGCCCACAATGTGTTTGCAGAATCAGTACTCATGCTGACATTTGGACTGCTTGATTAAACGCTTGATGAGATCCAAGCCATTGATGTGAAAACCCCCAAAATACTAATGAGCACACATAATTTCTACATCAACAGTGATATAGACTGCCTCTACCTAAAATGAAAACAAGGCAGTAGAAGCTTAACATAGATCCAAAATGCCTTTGAATATCATATCATATCCCTTTGTCAACATCTTTTAACCATCAAGTGTCAAAGTGCATCCCCTCGACCAAGTTCACATACATGAGGCTGATAAGATCATAAGACTTGGAAGGCAGCTCCTAGAGCAACATTGCTTGTCAGATAACATTAAATACATGCCCAAAGAAGTTGCACGACTCTACTGCAGTGTATCATCAGAGAAAAGAATGAACCTATATGAGCAGAAGACTATGCATGGATATGTTAGTAGAAAGCTTCAAGATGGTAGTAATATTGATCATGAAAGTAGTCTATCGAGTTGTTGGTGTTAGGAAAGACAACCAGCCATAGAAATCAAGCCAAAACAGACTATGAAACTTGATGCAGCCCTTGGCCTTGCCAATTCCTGTTAAGCCATCCAACCCATGCCAGCATGGAAAACAGATGTCAATGATGATGATGATGATTCCTGGACATTGATTTTCTGTCTCAGCTAAAGTTGTGCTTCAGTTGTCTCCGTAACTTGAATGCTGCTACACCTGACGTCTCCTGTATTAAAGTAATGAAGGATACATTGCCCTGTTAATGTGCATAGCTCATCATTCATTCTCACAAAAATTTCTTTGGGAAAACAATACCCAACAGGCTTTGTTTCTAAGTTCAAAGGTTTTGTAGGACCCTAATCAATAATGAAAGCATCAATGTAATGATCAACTACATTATAAATGTACTCCTGCTCAGAATCCATAACTCCCAATGTCACTTAGATCACTGGTACTCTTTTACTTGTTTCAGTCATTTGACTGTGGCCATACTGGAGCACCACCTTTAGTTGAGCAAATTGACCCCAGGACTTATTCATTGTAAGCCTAGTCTCTTTTGCCAAACCGCTAAGTGACGGGGACATAAACACACCAGCATTGGTTGTCAACAAAGACACACAAACATACACACACACACACACACACACACACACACACACACACACCACACACACATATATATATATATATATACACGAAGGGCTTTCAGTTTCCGTCTACCAAATCCACTCACAAGGCTTTGGTCGGCCCGAGGCTATAGTAGAAGACACTTGCCCAAGGTGCCATGCAGTGGGACTGAACCCAGAATCATGTGGTTGGTAAGCAATCTACTTACCACACAGCCACTCCTGCGCCTGCAAATAACACTGAAATTGGTGTGTACAAATAACATTGAAATATCACTGTATTTTTCTCTCAAGTCCAAACTCTTCCTCTAATTGAATGATTAATAAATAACATCACCAAATTCAAACTCACCATTTAAGGTATTAACTGCCACGAGGCTCAAAAATCAAGAGAAAGAAAGATCTGAAGGAATTTACTCAATAAAACAAAAAAAGCAAACGTGCTGAGAACTTGAAATCTTTTGACAGAAAGTTCTTTGTTAAATTAATCTAAACATTGATTCTCACACAAAAGTGTGCTTCATTCTTGTTAACATTCCCATCCAAGAACATTATTTGAATTGCAGTTATATGCAGATCTGGACAAGATAACAGTTGCAGTTACTTCTGGTGCAGAACTTTAGGAGTTGATAAACAAATCTAACTTGACCAATAAAATATACAAACAGCCTTAATGAGATTAACTGATAAATCTAGCAAATAAAACAGCCAATAGCAAATGCTTTTCACCAACAAATTCAAGGATAGCAAAAACACCAAGTCTCAAAAATTAACCAATGGAAAGGCAAAAAAGCAAAAAAAAAAAAAAAAAGCCAACTAATTAACAGATGCAAAATAGGAAACCAATGTACTGACATTAGGAAGAAACTACACCAAGGAATAAAAGGGGTGGGGTGGGGGTTGAAAATTTCATGGGCTGACTATGAAGGAGTGATGCTAGAGCTGTGAAACCTTGCATGCATTAATTTCAACTTTTCTTATTAATAACTGCATTGTTTCTTTCTAGGTAAACTGACATCTGACTGTTCAAAGAAGACTTCAAAAGTAATTAGTGGCAACTTCTGTTGAAAATCAATAAAATTTGGCATCATGATGTTGTCAAGTACTTGCAGAAAAAGGGTTTAGATTCCAAGGACAATGATACTGTAAAAAAGATATATGTGGAAAATGTGGACATTGTAAAAGCAGTACTAGCAGTCAAGGAACCTTTCAATGCTAATCTTCTACAGAAAGACCTAAATTCTCTATATAAATGGGCTGAAGAAAACAACATGCAATTTAATGCAGGAAAATTCCAAGGCCTCTACTATCAGCTGGCTTGTTGTCACATGCTGCAATGATACTTTGGACCAAAAGGAATAGCAATCCCAGAACCAAGTGAAGTGTGTGTGGTGCAGGCAAGTGGTTAGGCAGATTCTGAGAACTTTCAGAACAAGGGACCAGGAAACTATACTAGTTCTATTGAGGATAATAGCAGAACTTACTGTAGTTCAGTGGTGCTACACTAGGAAAACTGCATCAATAGGGCAGCTGAACTACTGGATGAGAGTGAATGAGTCACAACTCTATCTCTGGAGCAAAGACAGGAGAGATATATAGTGATACATATATGGAAAATCCTCAAGAGGTTGGCACTAAACTGGCATCAATAATTATACCAACCTCCAAACTAGACATTACTGCACTGATCCAAAAGTTAAACCCCTCCTGTCTAGAGTGAGGACCATGTACAGCAATAGCTTGGGATTTAAAAGCCTACAGCTATTATTTTGTATCTTGCCAAAATATTTGAGAGATCTACATGAAGTAGACATGGATATTTTCAAAAAACAACTTGACCTCCACTGTCCAAGATCCCAAATGAACATACTTCACAGCAAGCAACTCAAAAGAGGGTAGCAATATCAAACTCCTTCCTTCACCAAAAGTCAATCAGAAAAGAATGGCCGTTGAAAAAGTGGTAATACGAGCAATGCCAAAGCTTTGCCACAGCCTTTGGACTGGAATGTATAAAAGAACTTTAAATATGTATACAGATCACTAATTTGAACTAATACACCTATCATTACTAATAATGAAGGTTTTATTCAGTCTGCCAGCTAAATGCTTGGTAACTTTTGAATCATTGTTTAACTGCATCAGCTAGCAGTTGGTGTTTGCTTGGCATCTGGTGACAGTAGATATTTACTACTGACGGAAAACTAAAAAGCAAAAATCTGGATCTAACAATGCTACCACTGCTACTACTATTTTTCTGCTGTTTTTTTTTTTAATACTGGTTTCCTATTTTGCATCTGTTAATTAGTTGGCTTTTTGTTTTTTTTTTTGCTTTTTTGCCTTTCCATTGGTTAATTTTTGAGACTCGGTGTTTTTAATACTATATAGGAAGGGCATTTGCGTTAGGAAGGGCATCCAACCGTAGAAACACTGCCAGATCAGACTGGGCCTGATGCAGCCTTCTGGCTTCACAGACCCCAGTTGAACCGTCCAATCCATGCTAGCATGGAAAGCGGATGCTAAATGATGATGATGATGATATACCTCATAAGAGATGCTTTCTTGAGAACAATACAGCAGTTCAAAAGGCTTTCAACAGTATGTAAGCAGATCATTTATATATATATATATATATATATATATATCATGATTTGCCCAAGGATTGTTGGAACCTAGAACAAATTGAATTTCTGTGTTCTTACAAGTATAATTCTTTTAATTTTGCCCAAACTACAAATAAACTGTTTATTACAATATACAAGCTAATGTAAACAGTTGAAACAGTATGAAAGTGTCAAATCTTTTCATTGATACAACTAGATGGTAGAAAGAAGAGAGGCTTTATCTACATACTTGGTAATGATCACACTGTGTGAAGAACTAGTGAAAAAAAGTTCAAGAGGCACTGATACTCTCTTGTAATTGTAATTAATTTTCTAATTATAAATTAACAAATAAAAACTAAAGTGAAGAGCATGTTGCAAATTATGCATTATCCTAACTATTGTAGTTTCTGGCATACAAATCAAAGATTTTTTACCAAAATTTACAGCCAAAATGGTAGGTCAACTATTACACTAAGAGGATATGGGAGGATTGGGAGGAAAAATAGTGACAATGTTTGAATGTTTACACTACATGTTCACATTATATACTACATTAGCTTGTATGCTGGAAAATATGGTAAAATATCTTTCTCAACTTTAGACCTGTACATTTCCGTAGCACATAGCATTTTCCATATATATCTTCTTCACAGTATCATTTTCTATTGACAAAATTGCAGATGAATTTAATCTGTAACATGTCATGGATGACTTTAAATATATCTCTATAAGCTTTGTTTTACTAAGGCTTCCCTCTCTCCTATAGCAACAGATATTTATATATCATAAGCATTATTCTTAAACCAACCCATAGATTTGGCATGACATCCTGTAACTTATTGTTCTTGATGAATCTGACAGCTTCTCTTGGAAGCTTTACATCTCTTAACAAATAATTCTTTTGCAATATTTAGTCCAGACAAGAGATTACATATGTTAATATCATTGTTTTGGGATACCTTAATTTACTCTTCAAGCCTAGACAAATAAATCTCAGTTTATTTTTATCTGACAAATCTTTTTTTATGTTACTTAAAAAATCACATTTGCTACTAAAACTTTGTAACTCTTCTAACTTCTGATAAAAGAATTAATAGGTGTGTCAAGTATTAGAGTGAAGACAAGACATTTTAACCCTTTAACACATAAATTGGTTGATATCTGTCCCAAAATATTCTACCTGTTTGATGTTGAAACTAACCACATCCAGCCTCTTACACCTACTTTAAAATTAAGCAATCACATTATTGAAACTGTGAAGTTAAAAGATAATGTATGATTAATTCATAACAACATTAATAAATAAACAAGATATCTGACACAGTTATCCAAATGCTAAATGTTCTTTTTTCATCTTCAGTTTGTTAACCATTATCAGTTTACTCATATCAAGCCTCATATTTCATATTTTTAATTTCATTTATTATCATCTTCAAGAAGAATTAGAAGCAGTGTGCAAGGGAGAAGTCTTTCCTGGTTTGGCCATGTGATGTGTTTGAATAAGGATAGTTGCATAAAGATATGCCGATCACTTAAAGTGGATGGAATTTGTGGAGAATGGCGACCCTGGAAGACATGGGAGGAAGTATTAACCCTTTAGTATTAAGATTACTCTGTCAAATGTAATACTTGTTTATTACCTCCACCTTAGCGAAGGTGGAGGTATTGTTTTCAGTCATGTTTGTTTGTTTGTCCATGGACAAGATATCTCAAGAACTGCTGGAGGGATTCAGATGAAACTTTCAGGGATGTTTGGCCTTGTGACTGACACAAAGTGATTAGACTTTGGGATCAATCTGGTGCTGGACAAGGATTCTGAATTATTTTTCCTGTTTTTTTTTTTTACTTAACTTTTGAGGACAGTCAGGTTCATTTTTAGTATTCTTGTTTGTGAGAGCAGTTGGGTTTACACTCCCATTTTAAAAATCATCTCTGGTTAATCGTTGAGAGGATGTTGGTGTGGCCTTGGTGGAGATTTTCACTCTTTGAGTGCTCTTTTTCACATTGTTTTGGTTTAATCAAGGATCACCTTGTAGTTTTAAGATTTTGATGTGGCAACTGCTAATTTTTTAGGGTAGGTGTGAAGAACCAGATCTGGCCAGTTTGAATATAAAGCTAGAGGCTTCATTGAAAGGAAAGTGACATTATTTAAAAGAAGGTTTGCATTTTCGAGTTCAGAGCTGAGAAAAGTAATAAGGAGGATACAGGAGGCAGTCGAAAGTCAGCTTCTATATATGGCTGAAATGAGAAGATGCAAAATGGCTTGAAAGCCATAACATGCCGACTGGGAAAAAGCATCGCTAGGTGAGGCTGGCTTACACTTAAGCAGCATCACTGATTGACAGGTGGGCCAAGGTAGTGATCTCGTTCATAGCACACCCTCCTCCTTGTTCGAAGGCTTGTACCACCAAACAACTAGTTGGCTCTGGCTGCTGGAACTGAAACTAACACAACATTGTTGGAAGGCTGGTTTAGAGAGGGTGTGGGCTAAAACTATGTACCCTTCCCCTCCATTGGTCAATTGAAACTTTGACAGTGTCACATGACAGTTAGCTGCTGGAGCCCACCGGCGAGTATTTAAAGGGATATTTGGCAGGATGGTCAGTCACCCATTGACATTCATTGATGCTGCATCGAAGAAACCAAAGAACAAAAGAAAAAAGGAGAAAGAAGAAATGCACTCAACACCAGAACTGAAGACACTTCTATTAGTGGGGTGGGGTCTGCCACGTTGAAAATGGTAGAGGAGTAGGGACCGAAACTGGACGAGATTCCCCCTGATGATGTTTTTAGCCCCCGGATCCTATAAAGGAGCTGTTAAGGTAGCGAACCAAAGAAAGTGGTTGGAATTCCCCTTTCTAACATAATTTCTAACACCATCAGGAACATACATCTACCCATATGCTTCCACAGCCTTACCCTTCGATGATCACTGAAATACATACATACGTTCATCATCAGGAAAATCATACACCATCTACACCACCAACTACATGAGCACATATGCAAACTCTCCAAAATAATATGCAATGTCATGTCATCCATTGAGCATGCATACCGAAGCACTACTGCAGCTATTGACTGATGCTACCACCACTACGTTGACCAAGAGAAGAAACTCCACAATCTTAAATTCCTGCAGCTTTTTACCAAATGCACAAATACATACACAATGCTTCAAGCAAACTACAATACTCTCCTATATGTGTGTATACACATATACATACATGCAAACACACACACACACACACACATATATATATATATATATATATACATATATACATACATATATACATACATATATACATATATATATATATATATATATATATACATATATACATACATATATACATACATATATACATACATATATATATATATATGTATATATACACACACATACATACATATATATATATATATATACATATGTACATGTATATATACATACATGCATACATATATACATATATATATGTGTGTGTATATATATAAAGAGAGAGAGGTGGGGGCACATGATTATTACTGAAACTGTAAACACTTCAAAACTTAGTGCAATAACCTCAAATTTCTTTTGCCTGTAACACTTTTCGAATTTAAGTATTATTACGCAGGAAGCTTGAAGCCCTTGAAAGAATGTTTTCAACTTAAAAAATAACAAATATATATATACAGTCATATATACATTTATGTAACACTCAGTTCCCTTTTTTTGCACCATTTGTAAACCCAAATGTACTTAAGTATGTTTGTGCACATATGCACACACAAAAGGTACACACACACATGTATGTGTGTGTGTGTGTGTGTGTGTGCACGAATATCGAACAGTGAAAATAAGCACTTAATACCTCATTGATGGATAAATGTTCTTTATTTGTGAGTTAACAAGGCTACCATTAGTTTGATGCTGAGAGAAATCTCTCAACAATCTTGGTATTTTCATATTCTCATCCAAGATGGAGATGATTACCAGCAGGAGTGGCTGTGTGGTAAGTAGCTTGCTAACCAACCACATGGTGTGGTAAGTAGCTTGCTACCCAACCACATGGTTCCGGGTTCAGTCCCACTGCGTGGCATCTTGGGCAAGTGTCTTCTGCTATAGCCCCGGACCGACCAATGCCTTGTGAGTGGATTTGGTAGACAGAAACTGGAAGAAGCCTGTCGTATATATGTATATATATATGTATGTGTGTTTGTTTGTGTGTCTGTGTTTGTCCCCCTAGCATTGCTTGACAACCAATGCTGGTGTGTTTATGTCCCCATTACTTAGCGGTTCGGCAAAAGAGACCGATAGAATAAGTACTGGGCTTACAAAAAGAATAAGTCCTGGGGTCAAGTTGCTCGATTAAAGGCGTTGCTCCAGCATGGCCGCAGTCAAATGACTGAAACAAGTAAAAGAGTAAAAGAGTAATTCTACATGGAAGGCTTGATAATTGTTGAGAAACTTCTCTCGCCATGAAACCAATGGTAGCCTTGTCACCACCCAAATAAAATATTTTTTATTTTTATTTTATTTAATCTAGTTTCAGCTCACGAGCTGTGGCCATGCTGGGGCACTGCCATTTTGCTGGGGCACCGCCATTTTGCTGGGGCACCGCCATTTATGTATATATGTATATATATATCCTCATCATCATTATCATCATTGTTTAACGTCCTCCTTCCATGCTGGCATGGATTGGACAGTTTAACAGGAGCGGGCCAGGCAGTGTCAGTGTTGGCATGGTTTTTATAGCTATTGCCCTTCTTAACACCAACTACTCTGCAGATATATATATATATATATATATATGTATATATTTATTTATGCTTTGTCTTGTGTGTGTGTGTGTTGGTGTGTGTATACATATATATGTGTGTGTGTGTATATATGTATGTATGTACATATAGTTAAGTGCATACATAATATAGTGACACCCGCCCAAAGTTTTAACCAATTAAAATTATACAAACAACAGAGAGAATCATTAGTGCTAACGATAATTTTTATCAAATGCAAAGGAGACAACACTAGAACTCAAACTGATAAAAAAATTGAGTGAGGTATGTAGTGAATTTGATAAGTATAGTGACAGTTTGTGACATGTTTTCAGTTCTTTTAAATTTTAATAATGAAAGGCAAGGTTTACAATATCGGAAGAATATCGTCTCCTTCCATCATTTTTTTTGTTCTTCATGTAGTTCAGGCTTTTGGCAGGCGAAGAGAGAAGACTTCAAATACAACTGCTATTTACAACTGGTTTATTTACAGGATTCACAGGATAGGTGTAGTGTGCTGCTCTCAGCTACCATCTTTAGCTGTGTGTGTTGTGTACATAGCTCCGTTAGTGCGGGCGCATTACCTCTAGCCAGTGATGTTGTTCAGCCAGTGTTGCTGTGAAGGTGGTGCCAAAAGAGAGAGATTCGAATTGGGCTTTCCCATTATATAATTTCTATCGTGAGCCTTGTTGTTATCTCATGCATGGCAAATGGATGCAGGTGAGGTCTCACTCCAGTCTCGGAGATTGCAATGGCTGCCGCAAGATCTCATCCAATATGGCGCTGACTGCTTGTGCCACTACAAAACCTCCTCAGTAAACCATAGTCTTACTTGTAATTACTAGACTTACAAATTACTGAGACTATATAGGCTTTTAAAGAAAAGCATACGCTTATTATGCAATTCAAAATAATGCCTTCTCCAGGAAAAGCAAATACCTTAATGGAGGCTAAAATAGTTCTCTCTCTACAAAACTGAAAATAAGTTGATCAAAATTTCACCATCAATGAAAAGAAAAGTCATTAGTATTAATGATGTATCTATTTAAATAAATTACACAACAGAATGCCATTTGTGAGCTGAATTCTGGTTGAAAAATGCTGATCACTGTGAGCATGAAACCTTAGGTATCAGAAATTTAACAATAATTCTTTTAAAAAGAATTTTTGTATCCTTTACTTCAGAAACAGGAGACAGAGGAAAGTCCAAGAGAAAAAGAAAAAGGAGGAAAAAAGTCGCCAACAATTCACATGTGGCTACGTTTTGAAAAGTATGCGTGTGTGTGTGTGTGTGTGTGTGTGCAAATATATTTATACACACACACACACACACATATATATATATATTGATATATACAATGGGCTTCTTTCAGTTTCCATCTACCAAATCTACTCACAAGGCTTTGGTTAACCCAAGGTTATAGTAGAATACACTCGCCCAAGGTGCCAAACAGTGGGATTGAACCCAAGAACATGTACTTGGAAACCAAGCTTCTTACCACACAACCACACTGATGTTGAGCACCCATTCTTCAGTTCGTTTAGTAACAGATACACATACACTCATTCACACACACACACACACACATACACACACACACACTCGCACACACACACACACTCACACTCACACACACACACATTCGCACACTTGCCTAGTTTATGCCTTCTTTGTCAAGATTTAAAGCAAGTACATTGTTTGTGTGTGTGTGTGTGTGTGTGTAGGTATGGTCACGTGGTTGCTTTATATGACTCTTCTGTTTTTGCACTCGGCCAATAAAAAACTCTGCAAATGAATTTGGTAGATAGAAAATGCAAAAAACCCATCATATATTAATATGGATGTGGGTGTGTGTCTGTTCATGAGTTTGTGTGTGTGTGTTTGTGTTTGTGTGTGTGTGGTATTGTGTCTGTAAGTAAATGTATGTATATGTGTATGTATGTATATGTGTATGTATTTATATGTGTATGTATCTTTGTGTTAGTTTGTTTATATCCCATATAACTTAGCAATTTAGCACATGATTCTGGGTTCAGTCCCATTATGTGGCGCATTGAGCAAGTGTCTTCTACTATAGCCTCAGGCCAACCAAAGCCTTGTGGAAGAATTTGGTAGACAGAAACTGAAAGTTAAGGTGATGAGCTAGCAGAAACGTCAGCACGCCGGGTGAAATGCTTAGCGGTATTTTGTCTACCGCTACGTTCTGAGTTCAAATTCCGCCGAGGTCGACTTTGCCTTTCATCCTTTCGGGGTCGATAAATTAAGTACCAGTTACGCACTGGGTTCGATGCAATCGACTTAATCACTCTGTCTAGCCTTGTTTGTCCCCTCTATGTTTAATCCCTTGTGGGCAATAAAGAAATAAGAAACTGAAAGGAGTCCACTGTATATATATATATATATATATATATACACACATACTTATATGAATATTTCTATGTGTGTGTGTCATTGTGTCTGTGTTCGTCTGCCCATCACCACTTCACAACCAGTATTGGTGTGTTTACGTATCCATATCTTAATGGTTCAGCAAAAGAGACCAATAGAATAAGTACTAGGGTTACAAAGAATAAGACCTGGCCACAAGTAACTGAAGAAAATAATAAAAACCCCAAAAGAATATTTAACAGCGTTAAACTAAATACCAGGATCCATTTCATTGACTAAAACCTTTCAAGATATTGCTCCAGCATGGTTGCACTCCAATGACTGAAACAAATAAAAAAAAAAAAGCTCAGAAACATATTTTTATCCATATAAAAATTGTTTCTATTTTTCCTCGTGTCTTCTTTGCAAAGATTGAAGAAGCTAATAAGTACATACACAAATTCATAAGCATTTATGTATATATATATATATATATATAATATATATATATATATAAATATACATATATGTACATACATACACATACATGAATGTATGTATATATGTATGTATGCACTTGTTAGCTTCTTGAATATTGACAAGGAAGGAATCATAAAAATGTAAAAAACAAAAAAAGTATTCAGTGCAACACATGTCTAATAATCTTCGAAAGCTAAACTGATGGAACAAGGCAGATAAAAGCAAACACGTCCAACAATAGAACATAAATGGCTGGCTTCATTACAAAGTAACATAAGCAATCATTACAAAAATACTCTTAAGATAAGTATTGCTAGAACATATATAAAATGTATAGAAAGGAGGAATGTGATGAGAGGGAGATAGATAGATAGAGAGAGAGAGAGAGAGAGAGAAAGGGAGTAAAAGAGAGAAAGGGGAGTAAAAAAGAGAAAGGGGAGTAAAGGAGAGAAAGAGAATGAAGAAAGAGAACCAGATGAGAAGTAGAAGTAAATAAATGGAAATTTATGGAACAGTATAAAGAAGGAAATAAAGAGTGTGTGTGTGTGTGTGCATGTATATATATATATATATATATATATGTATATGCATATGGATATATATATATATCATGCTTGCATGGAAAGCAGACGTTAAATGATGATGATGATATATATATATATATATATAATATATATATATATATATATATATATATATATACAAACATAAATGCATATATAAAAAAGAAAGGAGAAAGAAAAAAGAAAAATGCTCTGTAATGAAATTTCAATGAATTGACCACATCAAATTTGAAAGACACCAGTCTCTCTCTCTCTCTATCTCTATCTATCTATCTATCTATCTATCTATCTATCTATCTATCTATCTATCTATCTATCTATCTATCTATCTGTCTATCTATCCTTTTCCCATCCTTTATTATTTTTCTCCTCTTTCTTGGTTGTCCTGAAATCTTTCTCTCTGTCTATTTCCCCACCCTTTTGTTTTTCTTTCTCTCCCTCCTTTTTTCCAAAAAAAAAACAAAACAAAAACAATATTCTCCTCTTCTAAACAAAAAAAAATGGATTTGATTCATATAAATGAACGATGAAACGTTCTGTTTTCACCATTTTGATTTTGTCTTGATGAGTTAAAAAAAACGAACAAAAGCGCTAATAAAGAACTATCCAAAATTCTGAGTGCCTCCTTTTTCTCAATATACAATAGCAGTACACCACTTCAAACACTCTATAGACGCACATATATTTATATATACTTCCATATGCTAATGAATAACAGTTTATAAATAAGATTTACAAGATACACATTATAACAGACAATTTTCAAACCTTCATTTATCCACAATCCTGATCATGTTACATATTGCTACTCATCTATACCTTTCCTCAGCTGTATCTATTACCAAACCAATAGGAAAAATTTATAGCCTTTTTATTTTTTATTTTATTTTATATTTTTATTTTTCATCTTTTTTTAAAAATTTTTATGTATATTTTCTTTATTTTTTAATATATGGTATATTCATGAATATCTATAACTCAACACTTAGATACACTTATTATATATAGCATTTAACTTCTGAAACTCACTAATGCATCCTTCAATGGAAAAATGATAACCTAAGTTCTATAAGCTCATAATAACCCTGAAGAAGTTCTACCCCATATAGTTAGAATATGATACCATTCTTAACATTTAACCAAATGCTTAGAATTTCTGGTCAACTAGGGGATAGTACTGAATCATACGTAGGTTATTTTATATTTTATTTATTTATTTATTTATTTGAGCTTTACAACTTAAACTCAATTTATTTGTATTGTTAGGTTTTTTGAAAAGAAAATTTCAACATTTTATAACATACAATTAAATTATTCATGCATCCATATTTTTCTCCACTTTCTTTCCTTCAATATTAATAATACATTTAATTACAATAATCCCTAACATATACCATTGACTTTTGCATTATATGATAGAAATTAACCAGTGAAATATCTTGGATTATATAATCCCTAATGAGGATATAACTTCCTCAAACTGATTATATATATATATAAAATTGAATTTCTGTCTGTCTGTTTGTTTGTTTGTTTGTCTGTCAAAATGAAAGTAAAAACAGCAAATCTATAGTAGTTTCACATTGGTTTGGATTCAAAGCTGTTTGTCAAAATGAAAGTAGAGACACCAAATCTGTAGGAGTAGTCTCGCTCTGGTTCAGATTCAAAACTGAATATTTCAATTCTCCTTGGGAATTCAGCCTATCAAGTTAAACAATACCAAATTAGGGAGATATATAAGCAGTAATGAGGCCTTTTGGTGCATATCTGGATTCCCAATTCACGAAAGGCACCCAGCCATTCAACAACTTTCTGTGCATTTAGAAAATGGTCAAAGGGTTTAGTTTACTGCTGAGACAGCTGCAAATAAAGTTTCAAATCCAAAGGGTACCACTTTAACAGCCTCTTTCAATCTTTGTCAGGTGGACAATTTTGCAAAAATGCTGCTATATTATGAGGTTCCTTCTTATTACATATGGAATAATAATAAATGGAATAGATGCAAAATAGGTACAAAAGTTCAAGGTCATTCTCAGATTAAGTTTGGTACAACAATTGGTTGAGTATAAATTGTACATCCTAATGAAAATTAATGCTTTCATCTCAGAATGCATCTTCATGTAAAAAGAGGACCAATGTCATGGGAATGTTTGAAAGAAGTTGATGGTAAGATTTGAAAAACATAACGAGAAGCATGTTTGAAGTTAGGTTTGCTTGCAAATGATCAGCAATGGGAAGCAACACTGGAAGAAGCTTCAATATCAAAAACACCAAAGAGTTTCAGAGGTCTTTTTGCTGTTATTCTCAAAAATTGTGAAGCAATTTTGTTGAATTGTGGATTAAGTTCAGAAATGATCTTGCTGAAGATTTCAAGCACCAAGTTCAGTTGAGTATTCACTGATGCTATATACAATGTGTCTTTGATTGAAATAGGAGATCAAATTATTTCAATTCAAGGTGAACCTATAGAAAATTTAGGTCTCCCACTAACTAATAGAGGGGATCTCAACAGTTTGTCCACTGAACTAACGAAGGAAATTTCCTATGATATGGAGGAACTGACCATGGACATAAATGGTAATTGTCCCAAGCTTCTACCTGATCAACGTCGTGCATATTTCGCTGTCATAGAAAGCATTAACAATAGCATATGGGGACTTTATTTCTTAGATGCTCCAGGAGGTACTGGAAAAACATTTGTAATTAAACTCCTCCTGGCTAAAGTTCATCAAGAAAAAACAATAACTTTAGTTACTGCTACTTCTGGAATTGCAACCACATTACTACCCAGAGGTTGTACAGCCCATTCAACATTCAAGTTACCTTTAGATTTATCTAGCAAAGAAGATCCAGTTTGTAATATATCTAAAAATTCTAGAATGGGTGAACTAATACAAAGATGTCACTTAATTGTCTGGGATGAATGTACCATGTCCACAAAAAAGCTTTTGAAGCTGTGGACAGAACATTACAAGACATTAGAAATTTTAATTCCATGATGGGAAATATCACAGTATTATTGTCAGGAGATTTCCAACAAACATTTGTTCCAAGAGGAACAAAAGTGGATGAGCTCAATGTTTCGATAAAGTCTTCTGTATTATGGCACCATGTAAAAGCACTTCAGATTTTGATAAATATGAGATTGAAGCTTTCAAGAGATCAATCAGTTGAACTATTTGCAGATCAGCTTTTGAAACTCAGTGAAGTGGGAGTTGCAATTGATGAAGAACAGTTTTTTACATTTAATCCAATATGATTCCATTGATAATTTGGTGAAATCTTTCCGAATCTTCTTCATAATTACAACAATGCAGATTGGATCTGTGAGCTAATTATTCTGGCTCCAAAAAATGTTGCTGTAAATAGCATTAATAAAATGCTATTGAATAAACTTCCAGGAGAAGTATTCACTTATAACTCAGTTGACAGTGTTGTTGATGATCAGGATAGTGTTAACTACCACATCGAATTTTTGAACTCACTAGAACCACCAGGTACAGCTCCACATTATCTTCAGCTGTAAAAAGGGACTCCTATTATGCTATTGCATAATTTGTCTCAACCAAAATTATGCTATGGTACAAAATTAATTGTGCATAAACTTATTATGAACTGCATTGAGGCAAATATTCTCCTTGGTAGTCGTAAAGGTGAGACTGTCTGAATTTCTTGCATACCATCTAATGTCTCATTCCAACTTAAGCAGTTACAGTTTCCTATCCAAATTTCTTTTGCCATATGCATTAATAAAAGTCAAGGCCAAACACTAAAAATTGCTGGATTGCAACTTCAAGAACCATGCTTTTCACATGACCAACTTTATGTAGAGGCATCACGTGTGGGAGCAAAAGCAAATCTTTGTGCTTATGCACCTTGAAATAAAACAAAAACATTGTTTATAAAGAAATATTCACACTTGATGCAACATGAATACTTCAATAACTTAATTTCCCATTACTATCGTTGCATTCAAGAATGACTAAATTACCTTTTTAAATGAAGTGTATTATATAATTGCCATTAGTGTATTGATGATGATGATGATGATGATGATGATGATAATTAAACTTTGAATGTGGATCCTGAGAAAGAGTAAAAGTAATTACCCGATCAACGATGTGTATTACTGCTATGGGTGTAAGCGCGTCTGCATCTGCACGTATGTATGTGCAGGTGTATGTATGGGTATATGTATGCGCACACATATGCATTTACAGATGTGTGTGAGCATGCATGTATATATATGTATGTGTATGCATATGTATATAGGTGTATATATATGTGTGTGTGTACATGTATGTATGCACATGTACACATGTATATGTATGTGTGTGCACGTACATATGTCACTATACCTTCTTTCCTCCTCCCTGATTCCTACCAATCACACTAACCTATCACACATCCGTTTATAAAAATTGGACCTCCTTGTATTCTTCCCTCCACTTAAAATTTTACTACTAAAACTACTACTCACTTTGGTATCACCCCACCCATACCTTTTCTCTACCCATCCCTTAATGCAGCTCTATCATATCACCCCTATTCACATATCTTACACTTACTCACTTCTTACCTTCTCATCTCTTCCTATCCCTCCCCCACTCCTATCCCATTCTCCCCTCACATAATCTTGACCACCAACTTACACTCCTTTTCTCACTTCTTTCACCCTTTCTTCACTTTTACTTTTTTCATTTTTTCACTCTTTTCACTTTTCTCTCACTTTTTTCTTTCTTTTCTCTTCCTGTTTTCATTTGACCAATCTCCTCATTTTAATCATACACATCTCCCCCACCATCTATCCACAAATACTACCAATACATTCTCAAATTTTCATTCACACCACAAAACCCTTTCATATGAGCAACACAGAATTCATGGCTCCATACTTTGAAATGACTAAACAAGAACTACTAGTGGAACTTACATACGATGTACAGGAAACTTTTTTTACCACTTCTATAAGTGGTAAAAAGAAAGTTCTCCTCCATGACACAAGACCAGGCAAAATTGTTTATGAAAGACAAGCACTCGCTTATGCATACCAGCCTCCCTTGTCCACACTAACAATATCAACCAAGGGAAAGGCAAAGGCTAATACAGCTTGGCACCAGTGACATCACAACTCATTTTTATAGCTGAGTGAACTGGAGCAACATGAAACAAAATGTCTTGCTCAAGAACACAGCACACAGCCTGGTCCAGAAATTGAACTTGCTACCTCATGATAGTGAGCCCAATACTTGAGCCATGAGCCATAGGGCTTTTATAGAGAAACTATAAAGAGAAGAGGATGAAGAAAGAAAAGATAATGGGCCCATGAGAGAGAGTTGTTATGTGGTTGCTAACCTGCTGGAGACAAAAGCTCAATCTATTTAAAGTAGTACTTTCTACTTTTGTAGAAAGTTGAAAATATTATCGACCAAGTCTATATTTTATTTCACTTCAAATATATTTTATTTCAACAGAATCTGTATATTGCCCTCCTCTGACAAAATAAAGTAAGTTGAAGAAAAAAAACTAAGAGAAGAAAATTAACCTAATTTTCTCGATTTACTTTGGTGTCGTAGGTTGCTGTCTAATGGGAAGTTGAGAATCATTTTCTAAGATCATGTCTCTAGTATGTATGAGGCATAGTCCATGGAACTCATAAATCTATTCTATAATAAGTGGACTTGCTGTGTTTTATCAGAGGAAGACATACAGGCTTGATGGGTAAACAAGAGGGCTCCTATGTGATTGCTTCAACAGCAAGAAACAGCAGACAAAAACTCCTCAAAATCACAGCTTACTCTCTTAGAAAAACACTCTTAGAAAAATGGACAGATTGAACAATATAGCTTCTACAAAGAAAAAGACAGGATGTTCAAATCACACCCTACCATAACATTTAGACACAGCAAAATTTGTTTCAACACACGAATTCACAGATCCAAAAGCAAAGTAAAATAACATTGAGACAACCAGATAACCACTACACAGTTAAATAGCAACCAAATTTCCCTCAAAAAAAAAAGAAGAAAGAAAAAAGGATGGATTCATATGACTATGAAATCTCAGATTTTGAAAAGGATGAGTAATCACAGCTGAAATACTTTTAAATATAGGTAATTAATCAGAACTGATCCAGGATGAAGCAATAACAGGTAAGACACATTGGCTTCTGTAGTCCAGCTACTCTCATCATTTAACGTCTACGTTGCCATGCTTGCATGGGTCAGACAAAATTTATTGTAACAGGTTTTTCCATGGAGAAATGACCTCCTTCTCACCAATCCTCTATTGTTTCAAAGCAAATTAATATTTCCACTAGTCTATCGAATGCAACCAGTACAATGGCCAGATATGTTCCCACAGAAGATTGCAAATGAATGACCTTGCCTGTATGATGGCAATGTTTGTTTACAATTAGCATACAATACAAACAAGGAAACATAACATAAATACTCACACACACACACATGCACATACAATCTACCAAATCTGCTCACATGGCTTAGGTTGGCCTAACACTAAAGAAGACACTTGGTCTTAGTGCCATGCAATGGGACTGAACCTGAAATCAAGTGACTACAAAACAAGCTTCTTAGTCCCACATTTATATTTATGACCAATAAGAATGACAAGCAAGTAAATGGTTTTTATCATAGATTCACTTTATCAGGGATGACCTAGTAAGGTAAATAAAACAGATATAAAAACAAGAAAACATATCGTTGCTATTATGCAAAAGTGTTGTAAGTCCAAAACATTGCTTTTCAGAAAACGAAGAAAATAGTTTCACCATTTCATAGCAAAGCCGTTGTACAACACTTCAACAATTTTTGATATCATAGCATCTGAAGCAGCAGGAGATACAATTGTTTGACCAAAAGAACCAGCTATTGCAAGTAAAAATAAATATTGAAAAAAAAATGCATTTGGCTAAATTTGGACATACGACAGTTTAACATAATAGCAATAATAAACGAAAGTAAAATTAATAGAAAAATTAGGAAATAGCTATTAATGGAAGAAGGAAAACATATAAATATAAATATCTAAGGATAAAAGGTAAAAGAAAACAGAGTTGAAGTAGAATATAACCATTATTTTAAAAAGAATTAAAAAGCATATTAACCCTTAAGAAATCATATCACTCTGTCAAAAGTAATGCTTATTCACTTACTGTACATGGTTTTGAATTAATTGGGCATTATCACATAGCTTTGAAATTTTGATGATATATTGGGTTGTCTGGAAAGTTTGTGTCGATTTATAGTAGCTTACCTTTCGACTTATCATCCCAGGCACTTCAATTCTGGGAAGAGGGTATTTTCAAGTTAAAGGAAAGATGGAGACGCATTGTGCAACAAAATGGTGTATATTTGGTTGATTAAAAATGTAATGGCAAGTATTTATTGACCTTTTTCTTTCCTTCAAAAATTAGCACAAACTTTCCGGACAACCTAATATTTGTATGACATTGTAGAGTTTGTGAGAGGCTGTATCTGGCCAATTTGAACATAATACAGGTAGGATATGTGAGCTAAAATGGCTTGTTTAAAAGCTAATAGATTAAGATAAAGATGGAGGATTAAGAACTTAAAGGGGCAACTAGAAAAGAAATTTATATTACGGTATGAAAAGAGTAAAAGCTAAAGGAAAAGAGGTATGAATGTAAGAAAAAATAGATATAATAAGAGGGGTAAGAAAGCAATTTAGATAGTAACATGAATAAAAGAGATATGAAAGCAAGCTTGTGAAGATGTAAATGTAAGGTTTTAAAAATAGCATATAAAAGACAAGTTTAAGAACAGATATAAAAATATGAATCATTAAAACAACTTGAAGATGGATGAAGCAGATACAAAACAAGTTTCAGAAAAACAGATATAAAGGCAAGGATGAGCAAAACAGATATAAAGGCCAAGCTGGGCAAAACTGATATAAAAGCAAGGCTGAGCAAAACAGATATAAAGATTATGAGTCAAGCATATAAAGTCAAAGATAAATATAACAGATATAGAAGAAGGCTTGAGATAAACATATTTTGGTGAAGCTGAGAAAAAGCATGTTAAAGTGAGGGTGAATAAAATAGATATAAAATTAAAAGGCTTGAAAGAAATATTGGTTTCAAATTTTGGCACAAGGTCAGCAATTTCGGAGGAGGGGATAAGTTGATTACATCAACCCCAGTGTTCGACTGGTACTTATTTTAGAAACCCTGAAAGGACAAAAGGCAAAGTTGAATCTGAACTCTGAACATAAAGACAGATGAAATGTCACCAAGAATTTTGCTCAGCATAGTAACAGTTATTCCAGTTCACCATCTTTAGATAGAGAAATATTAGAAAAGCATGAAAGAAAGGAATAAAATTTAAAGAAAGAAATAGAAAGAAAGCAAACACGAACCTTTTGAATGTTAAATTTATAAAATGAAAACTAACATATTCCAGTGATCAGCTTATGTATAACATGTATATGCTGTATACAGAATGTTGTTACCAAAATAGAATTACTATGGTAACTCAGAGTCTCAGTGATGCTGAATGGCTGTGTGATGTAACGAGTTACATAGATATTAGCAGATAGCAGATACTTTCACTTCATTTCCAATATCTGAAATTAGAAGTATTTTTCAACCCTGGCTATTTTATGATCCTGTCTTGTATTGCATGTTTTAGAAACCTTGGTAACAGAGAACAGTTTATTGATTTAATTCATTTAATCAAATTAAAAAAAAAACCTGAGACAGTTAATGCATTTGAAATGCCATTACTGGCTCTAATCAATAAGACAACAGATTACTTACTGACCAGTGGCTGACCTTGTTCAACTTCTACTTTGAGTCTTACTCTCACAAAATTGACCTTTCAGTGAGTCGTTCATGACAATGATGTTGCTTAACCCTAGGTCAATTGTAACTGAACAAAACTAATGATCAAAAGCAATTCAGCTAGAACCACACCATTCTTTTAGAGCTTTCTTAGACTACATTACTCAATGTGTTTCTATTCTTCCTTTCTTTTCTTTTTTTCTAGCATGAAATTAAGTCACTGAAAATAAGTCCCACAAAATCACCGTTTCAATAATTCAATGATGCTGTTTAGCCATAGGTCAATCATGATTGAACAAACCTTCAATCAAAAACAGTTCAACCATGACTTTCTGAGCTCTCATAGAACATATTATTCAATATGTCCTTTCTTCTTTTCTTGCTATTTCAAGCCCCCAAGTTAACAATCCCTGCCAAAATAATAGACTTATGATCAAAAATATTCTACACATGAGAAATCTATCTTTTTCTTATCAGGGACTAGACTGTTCAATATGTACCTGCTCCTTCTAGGTGTATATCTTTGTATATCTAAACTTAATCGTGGATGTTCTATCAGAACAAGCAACACTGCAGCAGTTACCACACGAGAGTTTCCCTCGTGGTAACTACTTCAGTATTGTTTGTTCTAACAGGACATCCATGCTCAAGTGGGAATAAATATTACCTCTCAGTATCATTACTGCCTCTATCATTAATAAATATATGTTTGTATATCTAGACTTATGTGGAGGTGCAATGGCCCAGTGGTTAGGACAGTAGACTCGCGGTCAGAGGATTGCGGTTTCAATTCCCAGACCGGGATTTGTGTGTGTTTATTGAGCAAAAACACCTAAAGCTCCACAAGGCTCCGGCAGGGAGGTGGTGGTGACCCCTGTTGTACTCTTTTGCCCCAACTTTCTCTCACTCTTTCTTCCTGTTTCTTGAATAACGCTGCGATGGACTGGCATTCCACGTCTAGATGAGGGGAAGACATATTCCACAGAAACTGGGAAACTGGGCCCATGAGCCTGGCTAGGCTTGTAAAGGGTGCATAAATAAATAAATAAAATATCTAGGCTTATATTATCCAATGTATCTTTTCATTGGATAATATAAGATTGGACTTGGTTATTTCTAACTGCAAATGCATAGAGTTCCCTCATTGGTTTGTAAACCATTTTTTTTTGTCTTGCAAGTACATAGTGACCCTGTCAGTGTAAGTGCCACTTAAAAGTACCCATTCCACACTGTAAAGTGCTTGGTGTTTGGAGGAGCATCCAGCTGTAAAAACCTTGCCTGTGCTTGTACAATGTAAAAAGCACTACGTCTACTCTGCTGGTGTTAGGAATGGCATCCAGCAGTAAAAATCTTGCCAAAACAGTCACAGAAGTTTGGTGCAGGCTTCGGTCTTGCCAGCTCTTATGGTGCCATCCCACCCATGTTAGCATGGAAGACGGACATTAAACAATGATGATGATGTTAATGGTGTGTAGAGTACCCTCATTGCTTTGTATACCAAATACTCCCTAACAACATACCTCATGGTACATTGTTAAGGAGCATTTCCAATTCTGCCATCCACTGTCCTTGGGATGCCTAATATTAATAATGATATTAATAATTCTTTCTAATTTTGGCACAAGGCCAGCAATTTTGAGGAGAGGAGTAATATCAATTACATAGATCCTAGTATTTAATTGGTACTTTATAGTATTGATCCTAAAACAATGAAAGACAATTAATAATAATAAGTCTTTCTACTGCCTGGCATTTTGGGTGAGTGGGGTTGGGGGCTAGTCAATTACATCAATCTCAGTGCTTGACTGGTATTTATTTTATTGATCCCCAAAAGGATGAAAGGCAGTCAGCATTTGGTGACATTTGCACTCAAAATGAAAGAGGAGTGAACTGCAGCATTTTGCCTGGCCTATTAACGATTTTGCTAGCTTGCTGCCTTTTTATTTAATAATAATAATAATCCTTTCTACTATAGGCACAAGGCCTGAAATTTTGGGGAAGGGGACTAATCAATTACATCGACCCCAGTGTTTCATTGGTACTTAATTTACTGACCCGAAAGAATAAAAAGCAAAGTTGACCTCAGTGGAGTTTGAATTCAGAATGTATGGATGGATGAAATGCCACTAAGCATTTTGCCCAGTGTGCTTATGATTCTACCAGCTCACCACCACAGTAATAACAATAATCTTTTCTACTATAGGCACAGGGTCTAAAATTTTGCGGGAGGGGATGAGACGATTACATCAATCTCAGTTCATAACTGGTACTTAGTTTATCAACCCTGAAAAGCAAAGTTGACCCAGGTGATATTTGAACTCAGAATGTTAAGACAGATGAAATACCACTAAGCATTTCGTCTGGTGCGCTCTAATGATTCTGCCAGTTCGCCGCTTTCTCAATAATAATAATAATAATAAGGATAATAATAATAATAAATGCCCAGATGCAGTACCAGGCAGTGGCTCATGTAAATGCCCTGGTGCAGTACCAAGCAGTGGCTCTCATGGCTGCTGATCTTAACTGATTGGAAGTGTTATCATGTACATTGTTTTGTCTTAGTATAAAAGATGGGCTACAGCAAATATTCTGCTCAATACCACAGATTTGCTTGTCAGTTGTTTGACCTTAACCAGTTGAGCATGCCCCTTAGTGGATGACAATATGTGCATCTCTGATCACGAGCAGAAGTAGTGGGGGAGCATCATAGCCATGTGTTGAGAGGGATTTTTGGAGCTTGAATAATTCACCTCTGGAAACATGGGTGTTTCGTTCAACATCCTTAAACAACCCTTATTCAGGGACCTTTTGAGCGGAATGGGATACTCAACCTGAAGAAAATTCTAACTGGGCCCCACCTGCATGGTCATGCACTGTTTATCTTGATATGAGATCACCATGTCGCGCACATATGGTTGTGATGCATGTGCCTGGTGTATCCTTATCAGATGGGTAGTCATGATGGGTATACTGGGCTTCGTCTATTTTACCCCAGTGTCACTTTGATGGCATGCACTGCTCTCTCACTCAATAATAATAATAATAATAATAATAATAATAATAATAATAATATAATAATAATAATAAGGATAATAATAATAATAAATGCCCAGATGCAGTACCAGGCAGTGGCTCATGTAAATGCCCTGGTGCAGTACCAAGCAGTGGCTCTCATGGCTGCTGATCTTAACTGATTGGAAGTGTTATCATGTACATTGTTTTGTCTTAGTATAAAAGATGGGCTACAGCAAATATTCTGCTCAATACCACAGATTTGCTTGTCAGTTGTTTGACCTTAACCAGTTGAGCATGCCCCTTAGTGGATGACAATATGTGCATCTCTGATCACGAGCAGAAGTAGTGGGGGAGCATCATAGCCATGTGTTGAGAGGGATTTTTGGAGCTTGAATAATTCACCTCTGGAAACATGGGTGTTTCGTTCAACATCCTTAAACAACCCTTATTCAGGGACCTTTTGAGCGGAATGGGATACTCAACCTGAAGAAAATTCTAACTGGGCCCCACCTGCATGGTCATGCACTGTTTATCTTGATATGAGATCACCATGTCGCGCACATATGGTTGTGATGCATGTGCCTGGTGTATCCTTATCAGATGGGTAGTCATGATGGGTATACTGGGCTTCGTCTATTTTACCCCAGTGTCACTTTGATGGCATGCACTGCTCTCTCACTCAATAATAATAATAATAATAATAGTAATAATAATAATAATATTAATAATAATAATAATAATAATAATAATAATAATAATATAATAATAATAATAATAATTAAAAAAATGCTTTCTAATTGATGTATCAATACCGGCAGATGACAACGTGTCTCTAAAAGAAATGGAGAAACTCTCAAAATACAAAGACCTGGAAATAGAGGTAACTAGAATGTGGAACCTGAAAACAGAAACAATTCCTATCATAGTAGGTGCATTAGGCATGATAAAAAAATATTCAGACAAATACATAACAAAAACACCAGGACTTACAAACACATATAACATACAGAAAATTGCACTACTAGGCACTGCACACATCCTACGCAGAACACTTTCCATACAATAACCATCAGAGCATCACAACAAATCACAGCACATACCCAAGGCACACAGAGCTGCGCTCGGTAGTGAAGTGAAAGCACGCTATAAAAATAAAACTACTGAATAATAATAATAATAATAATAATAATAATAATAATAATGATAATAATAATAATAATAGTAATAATAATAATAATAATAATAATAATAATAATAATGATAATAACAATAATAATTCTTTCTGCTTGACCCCCAGTGCTCAACTGGTACTTATTTAATTGACTCTGAAAGGATGAAAAGCAAAGTCTATCTTGGCAGAATTGGAACTTGGAAATGTAAAGACCAACAGAATGCAAAGCAATTGTATTTAACAAATAAACCTTAAGCTAATGAACCGATTATTTTGTTGTTTTTACATGAATTGCTCCCCCATTTTCGCTCCACTTTTCTTCAACATCCCCTTGGAACTTTCCGCCATCCTCAGGGGAGCAATACCACCCACTTGGGGAACTACTAAGTTACATCAACCCCAGTACTTGACTGGTACTTTATTCTATAGGCCTGTAAAGGGATGAAAAACGAAGTTAATCTCAGAATTTGAACTCAGAACCTGAGTTGGGAAAAATACCACGAAGCATTTTTCCCAATCTTCTAACAATTCTGCCAGCTTACTGCTGTAATATTATTGATTTTTTTTTTGGAAGTAGGAGGGGTCTAGTTGATTACATCGACCCACAGGGCTCAAATGGTACTTATTTTATTGACCCTCAAATGGATGAAAGGCCATGTCAACCTTAAAGGAATTCAGAACATAATTCAGAACAACCACAGAGGAATTGAACTCAGAACATAAAGCCTGACAAAATACTTAACATTTTGTCCAGCACACTAACAATTCTTATTTCTTTATTGCCCACAAGAGGATAAATGCAGAGGGGACAAACAAAGGGATTAAGTCGATTACATCAACCCCAGTGTGTAACTGGTACTTATTTAATTGACACCGAAAGGATGAAAGGTAAAATCGACCTCAGCAGAATTTGAACTCAGAACGTGACGGCGGACATAATACCTATTTCTTTATTACCCACAAGGGGCTAAACATAGAGGGGACAAACAAGGACAGACATAGGTATTGTCGATTACATCGACCCCAGTGCGTAACTGGTACTTAATTTATCAACCCCGAAAGGATGAAAGGCAAAGTCGACCTTGGCGGAATTTGAACTCAGAATGTAACGGCAGACAAAATACTGCTGAGCATTTCGTCCGGCGTGCTAACGTTTCTGCCAGCTCGCCGCCTTAGCAATTCTACCAGCACACTAACAATTCTACCAGCTTGCTGCCTTAATAATAACACTAGTAGTAATGGGGGGGGGGGGGCGATGGCAGTGATGGCAATGGTAGAGTTTCATCTGTTAACTGAAAATGAACCAGAAACAGTCAGTACAACAATTTAAAACAAAAGAATTTAATTCTGTTTTCCAAACTTTGAGAGAAAAAGTCAGAAGTTATAAATAATTTACTCTGTTATCATTGTTGTTGCAGCATATGGCGTTATGTGTTGTTAAATTCTCAGTGAATTGAATTTTAATTGCAGTTTTGATCCACTTCCCCTTGTCTCAGCAACAGTATTATTAATAAGAATGTATGAACATAACATCTTCCTGTTTTCACTTCACTGTTTAAAGAAATAAGTGAAGCAAAACTAATTTCATTATAATTACTAATATAATTTGCCTTACCTGTTGCCAATAACATTTTGTTTTACTTGCAGGCATTTCAGTGTGTCTGCACTTACTTACTTCATCTAATTTAGTATTTGTATTCGAGTATTTCTAATTTAGTATTTGCAGATTAGTTTGGATAACCTAAACCTATGTCTCTCTCTTTGATTTTTCTTATCTCTGGCAGGACTCCACTCAACACTTGAATGCTGACATTTTCATTGAACATATCATCATCATCATCATCATCATCAACATGTAACAACCGTTTTCTATGCTAGCATGGGTTGGATGGCTTGACAGAAATGGGCAAGACCAGGGGTCACACCATGTTCCATAGTCTATTTTGGCTTGGTCTCTATGACTGGATGCCCTTCTAATGCCAACCACCTTACAGAGCACACCAGGTGCTTTCTACCTGATACCACCACCAGTGCTTTTTACAGGACACCATCACCAGTGTTTTTTACAGGTCACCAGAACCAGTGCTTAATACACAGCACCAAAGCCAGTGCTTTTTATGTGACACCAGAACCCGCACCAATACGTTTTACATGGCACCTTGGTTTTAGGATCTCACTTCTGTTGTGAAGGGTGAGTCTTCTTGAGGACAGCAATGTGCCACATATCTTGGTTCTCTGTCATCTTCTTCATAAAGCTCAGTGTTTTGAGATTGGTCTTGCAAAATTCTACCTGGTAAAGTGAACATCGCTCATTCTTTATATGGAAAATTGCAATGGTTGATAGGATAAAGTTTTAGCTTCTTGAAACATTTTAAGTTCCTGTCTTATCATTGGTTCAGGGTTGTACTTTCAGTGAAACAATGAACACTCCTCATCACTTTTAGTTAAAAGTGGAGCAAGTAAGAGAAAAAAAAACATAACTTCATGATGAACAAATTCCTATCAAGTAACAATTTAGTAATTCCTTTCAGGAACAGTGAATCTCAAAGCATACAAAAAGCTATAAACAACAGCATGTAAATATTGGCTTTCAAATTTTGGCACAAGGCCAGCAATTTCAGGACCCCCAGTGCTCAACTAGTACTTATTTTATTGATCTCACAAGGATAGAAGGCAAAGTTGACCTCAGTGGAATTTGAACCCAGAAATATAAAGTCAGAAAAAATCCCACTAAGCATTCTATACAGTGTGCAAATTATTCTACCAACTTATAGCATGTAAATATTGGGTTGAAAAACACTTTAGGATTAAAAAAAAATTGAATGTTTTTAAGTTTCTAAAATAGAGAAATCCAAAGGATTGCTTTGGTCATATCAACAAATGTGGGTTTTCTATACTACAGGCAACCTTCAGCTTTCTCTAGCCAAAAAAAATTTTCAACCCAATATCATCATCATCATCATCATCTTTTATTGTCCATTTTTCCTGCTAGCATGGGTTGGATGATTTGACCATAGCTGGCATATAAAACTTCACCAGGTTCCAATCTGATTTGGCTTGGTTTCTATGATAGGATGTTCTTCCTAATGCCAACCACTTTATAGTGTGTGCTGGTGCTTTTAACATGGCACCAGCATGAGCACTTCTATGTGACACTGACACAAGTGCCTTTCACGTGACACCAGCACAGGATTCTTACAGATCAATCCTTTCCATCAGGGGATGTGGCCTTACTATTTATAGTTTTATGTAATGTGCTTTGTGATTCACTGTCCAAAAAACGAATTATATCACATTCTTTCAAAAGTTTATAACATTTTCAGGATGTCAACAAAATAATTTAGCATTTTTACCATGTTACTATCAAATTCTAAAAGACAAATTATTAGTTTATCCATACTAAACATTTTGTTTTTGGATTTGGTTTGCAAGATTCTTTATATGAGTTCGTGTGTTGAACATATTCTGTTGTGTCTGGGGAGAGTCATTTTCTTTTTGTGCCTTATAATGTAATGCACTCACCAGTAAAATTTCCACTTATTTCTTATAGAGTTAAGACTATTGAAAAGGTTGCAAGATGCAATAAAAATTTTAGGAAAGTAGAAATAAGAAATAAGTGGAAATTTTACCGGTGAGTGTGTTACATTATAAGGCACAAAAAGAAAATTACTCTCCCCAGACACAACAGAATATACTAAATATGATTTTCTTAATCTTTTTTCTTTTGTTTGCATGTGTATGGAAGAGGGCTGCAGCATAAAGAAGTACAGAGCTCTAATTGTGGAAGGTACCTGTGAAAGGTGTAGACCCAGGAAGACAAAGGACAAAGTGATAAGAAAGGATCATCAGATACTGGGCCTCACTAAGGAAAGGACAAGCAACTGGAATATGTGATAATTCACTATACTGGATAAGACACATCAAGTTAAGTAAAATCACTGTCTACCACATCGACCCATACAGGCTTGTCCTTTCAGGTGCTGGTGCCACTTAAAAAGGAACCTGTGCTGGTGCTGCATTAATGCACCCATGCCTGTGCTGCACAAATGCACCCATGCTGATGGTGTATAAAAAGCACCCAGCACACTCTGTTAATTGGCTGGCATTAGGAAGGGTATCAGCATGTAGAAATGAAGCCAAATCAGTTTGGAGTCTGGTGCAGCTCTCCTGCTTGCCAGCTCTGGTCCCACCATCCAACCCATGCCAGCATGGAGAGCAGATGTTAAACAAGGATGATGATGATGAGAAGAAGAAGAATTGGACTGCAACCATGTCAGGGCACTGCCTTAAAGGGTTTAATCCAACAAATCAGCCCTGGTACCCCAGGACCTCATCATCATCATCATCCAGTGTTTTAAATCCGGTATTTGTCCCCATTAATGGGATGGCTGGATCTACCTCAATGCTATAGCAACCACCCTCACACCATCTCGCCATCTTGCCTGGTTTTGGAAGTCCTCCCTTCTCAAGCCAACCATCCCAATCTCTTCCTCCATCTGTCCCCTCCATGTTTTCCTTGGTCTACCTCACTTTCACGGTTCATTTACCTCAAACTCAAGCACCCTCCTCAGAACATGCTCCTCTTCCTTCCTCAACACAGGCCCATACCACGGCACTCTATTTGTGCTTGCTAGCTCTTCCACCGATTCCTCCAACCCCAGCATCCCCATCAAGTCCTCAGTCCTCCTCTTATTAAACAGCTTCACACCACACATTTCTCTCACCATTGCTCTTTTGGTCCTTTTCATAATTGCCATCTCTCTCTCCCTCAGACATCATGTCTCATTCCCATACAGCATTGCAGCTCTCACACAAGTTCTATAGATCCTTCCTTTCATCTTCAAAGAGAACCTTTTCCCATATAACACTCCACATTCCTTGAACTTCACCCAACCAAGTCTCACTCTTGCTGTGACATATGCTTCACATCCATCACTTACATCCACCCTATCTTCCAAATAACAACATGTCTATATTTTTAAAATGACATTAAATGTCCATTAAAATCGCCCATTGAATGTTCATTAAAATCGCCCATGTCCCAAACCAATTCATCGACCTTATGTAAATTGCACTCATTCACCAATTTCATCAAAAAACCGCTCTTTCTCAATGATCCCCCTTCCATTTTGTGGACGATACCCACAAATCACCCTCACCACTTCTTCCAGAAATGCTAACACCACTGTCATCACTCTGTCACTCTTTCTTCTGACCTCCACCACCTTCTCACAAATTTCATCCTTCACTTAAACTCTCACACCTCCAGTCCCCTTGCTATTTCCTGACCACCACAACTTGTACCTTCTTCCCTTGACCTCCACAAATCTTGCACCCTGGCCCCTCCACCTAACCTCCTGCACACAACACACATCCACCCACCTCTTCTTCAATTCATCACACACCTCAGTTCCCCTTCCACGCAAAGTGGCCACATTTCAACTTTCCAACCTCACCCTAAGCTTCTCAGGCCGTCAGCTATCATAAGGCAAGTCGTGCTTGCACAACTCAGGATAAAGGTTTACACTTTTCTTTTTGAGGTAGGCAGGTGTAGTACACCCCAACCTTTGGGCTGGTTGGTACCCATCCTCCTTTGCTATCAGGAGGCTCTCTCAGAGCTGGATTTTCAATGGTTTCTAGATATGAGTGGTCCTGAGACCAAGTCCTCTACCACGAAATTTAAGAAATATGGTGGAAAACTAACTCAGGAAGGCAGGGATGCTACTCTTTGAGATCCCTTTCAGAGCCCCCCATCCCACAACCTATTCTATCAATCTCTTTGCCAAACTGCTAAATTTACAAGAACACAAACAAGCCTACCCTTGTTGTAAAGTGGCAGTGGTAGGCAACAAACGCAACACACACACACAAATACACACACATGTACTTATATACGATGGTCTTCTTTCAGTTTCCATTTACTAAATCTACTTACCAGGCTTTGCTCTTCTCAGAGCTATAGCAGAAGACACTCACCTAAGATGCTTTATAGTGGGACTGAACCTAAGACCACATGGTTGGAAAGCAAGCTAACCACACAGCCATTCCTTCACTTGTCATTCCTGTACCTATCATGCCAGTGTTTGCAAATTCCTGCCACTCCTGCCCCTACCACTCCTGCACCTGCACTCTTGCACCTGCCACACAGCCTTGCCTGCACCATCTTTACATAATCAGTATAAATTGTTGGTAGTGAGGGGCCTGGTTCCAGGGTTTTGAGGAGTGTGGAACAATCTCCAAACCACTACTGTTCCCAAGGCTACTCTGAACCAGAGAAGTAGCATTCATTGAGATCCTGGCTCTGGGTTAATTAGTATATTAGCGCTTATCTACCCATGCACAGGAAGACTGGATCGAGCAAACTCTACTGAAGAAACCTTCACGGTTCAACAGAAGGAAAGTCAGCTGCAGTGGAGTCACATTGTGGAGTGCAGAGAGCAAGATGAGGCAAGAAAGACAATCTGGTCATTCACTGCATCAGTCTCCAACCCTGAGTGGAGGCATGTGGCTTAGTGGTTCGGGTGTTGGACTCATGATCTTAAGATTGGGGTTTCGATTCCTGGACCAGGTGATGTGTTGTGTTCTTGAGCAAAACACTTCATTTTATGCTAACTCCAGTTCACTTAGCTGGCAAAAATGAGTAAACCTGTGAATGGCCAGCATCCTATCCAGATGGGGAAAAAAGTATGCTTTTTTATTTTTTGTAATTGTTTCAGCCATTTGACTACGGTCATGTTGGGGCACCACCTTGACAAACTTTTAGTTGAATAAATTGACACCCAATACTTATTTTTAAAAGTCTGGTACGTATTGTATTCTATCTATTTTTCCAAGCCACTAAGTTACAGGGATGTAAACACACACCACCAGTTGTCAGGTGATAGTGGGGGACAAGCACAAACACATGCACACGCACACACACACACACACCACACACACACACACACACACACACACACACATACACACACACACACACAAAATGGGCTTCTTTCAGTTTCCGTTTCCCTAATCCACTCACAAGGCTTCAGTCAGCCTGAAGCTAGAGTAGATGACACTTGCCCATGGTGCCACACAATAAGAATGAACCCAGAACCATGTGGTTGGGAGGCAAACTTCTTACCACGCAGCCATATTCTTTTATTTTAATCCATGTACAACACATTTATGCTTAGTTCCATCGTATTTGGTATGAACAATAAAATCTACCATTTATATGTTATCAATAAAAGTAACATTTCCCAAAACTTTAAACTATTACTGGTTCTGCTTCAAGAACAATAATATGGGCCAATATGACAGAATTTATCTATTAGTTTTGTTGGAATGTCACAAAAATACATTATTTTTAGTACAAAGCTACTTAAACAAAAAAATCTAATTACTACATATAAAGGAAATGTATGCTAAGTGCAGCTAAAATGTTAGCCTACTCTATTTAAAACATAATCTAAAGTACTATTTAAAGTAATTCAGCATTCAGATTACTCTGGCTAATGTAATGCTTATTTATTCACATTGTTTTGAATTAATTATACAATATCTCATAGCTTAAAGATTTCAATGATATGACTATATTTTTAAACTGACATTGTAGGGTTGGTACGAAAGGTGAGATCTGACTAGTTTGAACATAAATTGGGCCAGGTATGGCTGGTTTCAAACCTACCTGGTTACTCAAAACTCCCCTTACATTACACAATGCAAATATTAAAGGTATGGGTCATATACTATCAATTGTCTACATACTGCTTTCTTAAAATTTGGTTGTGCTTATTTTCTTCCAAATTATTCTTTTCTACTCTAGGCACAAGGCCCAAAATTTCTGAGGAGGAGGCCAGTTCATGAGATCGACCCCTGTACGCAACTGGTACTTAATCTATTGACCCTGAAAGGATGAAAGGCAAAGTCGACCTCAGCGGAATTTGAACTCAGAAAGTAAAGACAGATTTTTTCTTCTAAATTATTGAATAATAATCTTTATGTCTACTGACAAATTTAGTTTGAGTTTCTGTCATTCCCAAATAAACAACACTATCTATATAACAACATGCCATTATTGCAAAAAGACACTAACTTAATATATTTACATACCTCTCTCTCTAAATACACACACAGACATGTACACACACACACACACACACACACACACACACGGCATATGTATGTAAGTACATATATATATATATATATATATATATATATATATATATATATAATGCAATAGATAATTATCCTATATATTTCCATAAAATTGGTATGTCTGATAAATGTCTACAATATACAACTGCTGGCCATAAATTCCAAATATTTTTCTGATGTTTCATTTTCTCTTTTGTGTACATGTAAAAAAAAAACAAAAAAGGAAAATTTTTAGAATTAAAGCAGGCATAAGAAAAGCAGAAGAAGATGAGATACACACTTTCCAATCATGTAATTTTCATGTTCTATCCCGTTGCACAGCACCTTATGCAAGTGTTCTTCTGCTATAGAAACCTTGTACATGGATTTGGTTGATGGACATTGGGAAGAAGCTTTTCTTTGACTTCTCCCTCTCTGATGACGGAATAATCAACTTTGGGAATCCTTACTCAATATCATGATCTATAAGCTTGGCTGTCCTAGAAACCACTTTAAGAGACTCTATATGTTTATATTCTCTATTTAAATTAACTGTATTTTTCAAGTGATGCTAAATGTCTTTCTTTTTCGTTTTTATTTTGATCTCTCTCCCTCTCTCTCTCTGTCTCTCTCTCTTTCTCTCTCTCTCTCTCTTTCTCTCTCTCTCTCTCTATATATATATATATATATATAAATATAAATATGTGGAGGTGCAATGGCCCAGTGGTTAGGGCAGTGGACTCATGGTTGGGGGAGCAGTTTCAATTCTCAGACTGGGTGTTGTGTGTGTTTATTGAGCAAAAACACCTAAAGCTCAATGAGGCTCCGACAGGGGGTGGTGGAGATCCCTGTTGTACTCTTTCGCTCCAACTTTCTCTCGCTCTTTCTCCCTGTTTCTTGGGTAACGTTGCGATGGACTGGCGGCCCGTCCAGCTGAGGGGAAGACATATGCCAAAGAAACCAGGAAACCGGGCCCATGAGCCTGGCTAGGCTTGAAAAGGGCAGATAAATAAATAAATAATGCATATATATATATATATATATATATATATATATATATATATGTATTATTTATTTATTTATATATATATATATATTATATATATATTATATATATATATGTATATATGTGTGTATATGTATATGTATATATAGTGGGGTGGGTAACATATCAAATGACATAACATGATAGGCAGAAGACCTGAAATTTAGTGGGAGGGAACTAGTCAATTACATCAACCCCAGTGTTTGACTGGTACTTATTTTTATTGACACATAACAGATAAATATAATCAGAGCTCAAGTCAAATTTGTGTCTAAACTCCAACTTTAAATACAGGAATGCAGTAGCTGCTTAAATGATGGTTTGATTTATAGTCAATGTATCAATCAAGCTGGTATATGTATACCAGAACAAAAATACAGACAGGTAAGCAACAGGTATGATGTCAGATTATGACATATATTTCTATAACATATAGAGAAAAGAAAATTCATAAACTAGTATAAATTGTGTGAGATATGTAAAAGTTCCCTTTAGAAAGTTCTTAACCCTCTGGTTGTGTGGTTCTGCATTTTTTTTTTGGAGTGGAGTATGGAGAACTCCACTCAGAGTTTTAGCTATTTTTAGTAATTTTTATTATTCTAAATGTGTTCTTAAGCAATAATATTACCAAAAAACGTATTCTGATATAATGTATCTATTTAATATGTGAACAAAAACAAAAGAGTAGTCTTTTAAAATGAAGGTTAAACAAAATAAACTACTTTGTGGTGGGGAGAGTGCTACTTTCATATTTACTGTCTACTCATTATTTGCACTATCAACCTCATCATTCTGAGCAAATCAGACAATGCAAATGTGCATGGCATGTTCCAAGCAGATGGGCTTATCGCACTTCTGGCAGAAATTTCTTGTCCTATGATCTTTTTGACCTGGGGCACAATAACCATCTTTGTATGGAATCTTTGGAGGTAATTCCTTAGGTACTGAGAAATGTTGAATCTTCCTTCTCAAGTCTTTCCTCAAATATGAGTTTGTCTTGCAATGATGGATACAGTCCTCCACTACTAGCATGCCTAGGGGGATCGTAGGAGCAGTCCGACCTGAGTAGCACTTTTAAAGTGGCACCACTTTTGGATCTGCTGGAGGCAATATTTGTTTTTTGTGGGGTTCTGAGGTGGCAAACTGAAGGACCACCCCGGGCAGTACACACCACGAATATATTGTAGGCATTTATTCCTGCAACATTGAGTATGGTGTAGAAATCTGTAAGTGGTCAACATCAAGTATTTCTGGAAACATTGTAGACGGAACACAACTGATCCACAGTATCTACCCTTCCTTTAGTACTGTTGTAGAAGGTAATAATCTTTAGTTTTCTTTTTTCTTTTGTACTTTCATCAATTGCAGCATCATGATACATTGTGCTCATTAGAACAACATTTTTATCTTTCTTGGGAAGATATGAGGTCAGTGTAACTTCCTTCTGGAAACCAAACGAGCTTGTGTATTCAGTTCTGCCTCTTATGGCAACAAACTGAAGGGGAACGTTCTGTCTTGTTCTTTCTCAGAGTGCCAACTAATGTTAATCTATAATTCTTCAAAAGATCAACTGCAAGTCCGTAACTTGTAAACCAATTGTAATATTTCTTCCAGACCCAATTATAGAAGACACCAACCTTTTCACCACTGCTGCTCCAGAATTATCTACTATAGAATGGCCCTCTGGTTGTTTCTCCAAGTAGACCTACCTCCGTACATGACTCATAGAAAGTTTTAGCATCTGCTAAAATAAATATCTTCATGCCATATTTTGCTGATTTACTTGGCATGTAGACCTTGAATGGGCAGTCCCCTCTAAAGGCAGCCAACATTTCATTTATTGTCACATACTCTGAGACATTATAATTGGAGATACAATTATCAACAAATTTCTCAAAGAACTTTCTAAAAGGTGAAAACTTATCTTCTAACCTCCTTTCAGCCCGGGTGTGGATGTCATCAAACCTCATAGACCTCAGCAGGAAAAAAAATCACTGCAAGAGATATAGTTGCTAGAAAAAATTCAATTCCTGTACCATCAGTTGCCCAAACATCTTCCATATTCATTTGGATAGCTCTGAAAACTCCTAAGAGATAAAGCAGTCCTATAGCAGCTTTTATCTCCTCTTTATTAGTATGGCTTTCTTTTGACTTAACTTTATATTTTCCAGCATGGCCACAGTCAAATGACTGAAACGAGTGAAAGAATAAAAGAATAAACACTGGGGTGAATGTAATCGACTTATCCCCTTCCACGAAAGAACTGCTGGCCCTATATCAAATTTGAAATTAATATATTACTGCTAATTGTTTATAACTTGTTAGAATGTTATAATGTTATCTGATGGTAATATTTTTTGCAAGAAAAGTGGTAAGCTGGCAGAATCATTACCACACTGGGCAAAATGATTAGCAGTATTCCATACATCCTGGGTTCAAATGCCACTGAGCTTGATTTTGCTTTAGATCCTTTTGGGGGAGGGGTCAATAAAATAAGAACCAGTTGCATTTTGGGGTTGATCTAATTGACTTAACCCCTCCTCCAAAATTGCTAGCCTTTGTGCCAAAACTTGAAACCAATATTTGTCACAAGACTGACTGTTACATTCTGACTAGTTATATGTCACAACCAGTAAAATATTGCTTGACAACACACTCACACACATTATATAGCTTACTGTTCTGTTATAGGTAGGATCAACAAAAGAATAATAGGATCAACAAAAATAAAATATTTTATCCAGTGAGACATAAATATCATTTAATATTTAAAAAAAGAGCTACTATTAGTTTCATGCTATAGCAATACAATAATATGGCAGATTTATATAATATGCCATGTGTCTTCAAGGTTGGCTTTTATACAATTGCCATGGCTCAACCAATATCTTGTGAGTGAAAAGGGAACAAGCTAGCAGAAACGTTAGTATGCCGGGTGAAATGCTTAGCGGTATTTCACCTGTCTTTATGTTCTGAGTTCAAATTCCGTTGAGGTCGACTTTGCCTTTCATCCTTTCGAGGTTGATAAACTAAGTACCAGTTATGTACTGGTGTCGATCTAATCGACTGGCCCCCTCCCCAAAAATTTCGGGCCTTGTGCCTAGAGTAGAAAAGAATATCTTGTGAGTGAATGAAGGTGGAAGATAAAAACTGAAGAATTCTATCAAATGTATGTATATATAAGTGTGTGCATGTATGTGTGTGTGTGTGTATGACATGCATAAGATCTGGTCATCAAATCTAAGTAGAGACTTCAAACTTGAAATATTCAAAGCCACAGTCGAACCAATTCTACTATATGGCTCAGAAACCTGGACGTTATCAAAGAAGCTTGAGAGGCGGTTGGATGGAACCTACACTTGCCTCCTTATGAGAGCTCAAAATCTCTCGTGGAAGCGCCATCCAACCAAAATGCAAATATATGGGAAACTACCACCTGTGTCATCTCTTGTGAAAGGTAGGAGAGTCCAGTTTGCTGGACATTGTTGTAGAGCTGAAAAAGAAGTAATTTCTACTCTTCTCCTCTGGAAGCCATCTACTCGCAATACCAGAGGGCGCACACTCTCCTACCCTGATGTAATCTCCAGGGATACAGGCATCCAGCAACAGGACCTCCGTAATGCTATGATGGACCGTGAAGTCTGGCGTAACATAGTAAATTCCATTGTCTCGACCACGGTCGAACAATGATGATGATGAGAGAGAGAGAGTTCATTTTTACCCCTCTCATCTTCATGTGTGTTCACTTACAGAAAATAAAAGATTCATTCAAAGTAAGTCATTTGTTTCCAGCACACCACATAACTTATGTCTGAGCTATTCATTGTTTGGTAGACTAGAGGATTATTACCTTACTTAAAAACAGGTGGTGTGGAGGTGTTTGGCTTAGTGGTTAGGGTGTCAGCATCATGATCATAAGATTGTGGTTTCGATTCCTAGACTGGGCGATGTGTTGTATTCTTGAGCAAAACACTTCATTTCATGTTGCTCCAGTCCACTCAGCTGACAAAAATGAGTAACGCTACAATGGACTGGCGTCCTGTCCAGCTGGGGAATACATATGCCATTGAAACCGGGAAACCGGGCCAATGAGCCTGGCTAGGCTTTAAAAAGGCGCATTTATTTATTTATTTATTTATTTATTTTTCAAACAAGTGAGTGTGTATGCAATGTATGCATATTTTATGAAAACTGGTAACTAAAGGCCTCTTCCTCAGAGTGAAAGGCAGATTATTGGATGCCTGTGTATGTAAAGCTATGCTACATGGAAGTGAAACATGGGCTTTGACTACAAAGGATTTGCGATGTCGTGAAATAAATGAAGCTGGCAAGCTCTGCTGGATGGGTAATGTCAGTATTTACACAAGAAAGAGTGCAAATGATTTAAGAGGAAAACTAAGTATAAGAGACATTAGATGCTGTGTATAAGAGAAGACTGCACTGGTTTGATCATGTGATGATGATGATGATGACAACGACGATGACGACGTCGACTATTATTATGATTATGATTATTATTATTGAGAGACCAGTGCATGCCATCAAAGTGACACTGGGATAAAATATACGCAGCCCAATATACCCATCATGACTACCCATCTGATAAGGGCACATATGCGTCACAACCATATGTGTGCGACATGGTGATCTCATATCAAGATTAACAGTGCATGACCTTGCAGGTGGGGCCCAGTTATAATTTTCTTCAGGTCGAGTAACCCATCCCGCTCAAAAAGTCCCTGAATAAGGATTGTTTAAGGATGTTGAATGAAACACCCATGTTTCCAGAGGTGAATTATTCTAACCCCAAGCAATCCCTCTCAACACGTGGCTATGATGCTCCCCCACTACTTCTGCTTGTGATCAGAGATGCACATATTGTCAGCCACTAAGGGAAATGCTCAACTGGTTAAGGTCAAACAACTGACAAGCAAATCTGTGGTATTGAGCAGAATATTTGCTGTAGCACATTATTATTATTGTTGTTGTTGTTGTTGTTGTTGTCGTCGTCGTCGTCATCATCATCATCATCATCATCATCATTATTATTTTTATTATCATTTTTAAAAGATACCAAGGAGATGAGTTATGATAAACAAAAACTATTACAGAATAAATATGTATGTCTACAAATGAGACAAGTCTGGCAAGCAGTAATGTATATATTCTGTCATATGTCTTGGAAAACGACTCAGAAAAATGTATTATGACACTTCAATTTCACCTTAATGCACAGATGTTAAAGACACCAACAGGCAGCTTACTGCATCACCATGAATATTAACCAGTATTTATTGGTAGAATAATAGTTGAGCCAATGTGAGCTCATGTGTAGGTAAGTATTCGTGCGCTTAAGTGTATACATACAAACATTAATATGGTTATTACTGAATACTAATACTACATATTATTGAATATGAATATTTGTTATTTATATATATATACACATACATACATACATACATACATACATACATACATACATACATACATATATATATATATAATATATATATATATATTATATATATATATATAATATATATATATATATATATGTATATATATATATATATATATATGTATGTATGTATGTATGTATGTATGTATGTATGTATGTATGTATTTCCACAGCTCTGTTCTCTCTCTTGCTCTTTCCTTTTCATGAGAGAGTTTGGGGTTTTTTTTTCAATTTCCAGGAGTGTCCATATTAAAATGAACTTCTCCTGTCCATCAGTTGCCTACTCAGCCAGTTTGAAACCTTTCAGCTGCATCTCATAAAAATTTTTCTGCTCACAGAGATCTTGTTTATCAGTATGCTGGCCTTTCTTTCTGGAGTATATTTAGTGCATATAGCTTGCACTATTGACATAAGCTGACTGAGTTTCAAGCAATGTCTTGCATAGAATTTCAGACCAGTTTCGTATGTGGATCTCTTTACAGATTGATTTTCATTCTGCTTTATTGAAATTCAAGTTGGATATGGCTCAAGTCCTCCTGATAGGGTAGATGCCAACAGTTCCCTTAGGATCATACATTGTTATTTCAACAATGTTGTGGTCGGAGAGTGCTGCTGGCATCATCTTAACATTATGGATATTTGTAAAGCAGTGATCCAAGATGCTGTTTCCCCTGGTTGGCTTGCATATCACTTGTTCCATGAACAGCATACTAGAAAGATCAAGCAATGAGTCTACATGCTTTTGCTCATGCTGTGACATCCCAGGGAAGATGTGGATTTCCAGCCATTTGAAGTCACCAACGTGAAGTATATTGATGTGTTGATCTAGGTTTGTCAATACCTCTTCTATGTGTCCAAGTTTATCCTCAAATTTGCCACATATTTTGTGGTATTTAGCAGACAATATGTTATGCATACAACTACATCAATTTGATTTATATATATTATGAGGGTGTCACAGCAATATAAGGGGTGTGAAATCTTCACAGATGCACATATCAACCTCCCCATGGCTTCTTTCCCTTCTGTCTGTACAAAATACAGCATACCCCGGTATATGTACTTCTACATCTGTTATAGTGGAGGTTACATGCATTTCTATGAGTGTCCTGCATATTGCTTAATTGCGTGCTGTGAGTAGATCTCCAATCTTTAATAGGAATATAGGTTTGATATCTGGTGTTTCTGGGTCCATCACCTGAGTTGGTCTGGTACATTGATATGCATGGCTTCAATTTGGCATCCATGTCAGATGCTGTACTATCTTCTAGGCCATGTTACAAAATGCCTGTTGCTCAACAGCTGCAGTTTGTACAGCCTCTGTATATTGCCTTTTGAAAGATTTAACTTTAAGAATGTTTAAAGAGAAAGGAAATGAAAGAAGTCTGTAACAAAAAGGTGAACGAAGTAAAAAGTGGGGTCATTATGTGTTAAAACGAATCCAAATAGTGAACTTTAAGAATGTTCAAGTATAAGTAGAGGCCGTATGGTTATGGAGATAGAAGCAAGAAAATGTGAGAAGTTGTGGATAAACAGAACTAAAGTATTTAACGTGTAAGAATTTTCAATTAGATATTTTCTTAGAAAGCAATAAAGTTAGAATAAACGGTTAATGCTGATGTTATTACTCGGAAACAAAAGCGAAAAAAATTGTGCAACGGGTGTAAAAAAAAGGTGTAGGAAACGAATATGAAAACAGAAATGCCCAGAAAGCAACGGGAGTGGGGAAAGGCCTTTCAAAAAGTCACAAGATCTGATGTTTTTCCCTCACAACTTTTAGGAAAATGAGTCTTTTTTAATGAAATTTTATATAAATATCTTTCAAATGGTATAGATTACGATTATAAAGAAATTTGTGAGGAAAATCTTTTCCAAGGGGGTGGGGAGAGAACTTTGGAAAATTCACAAGATTTATACGATCCGAGTTTTTCCCTCTTAACTTTGAGGAAAATATATATATATATATATATATATATGTATATATATATGTACACACACACACACATATGTATATATACACACACATATATGTATATATATATATATATATGTGTATATATACACACATATATGTGTATATATATATACATGCATATAAATATACATGTATATAAATATTGGTTGAGTAGTTCTTGAATTTTAGTGATGCATGCATACAGACAGACAGACAGACAAACAGACACACATTCTCAATTTTATATATATATGTATGTATATATTTTCTTTTACTTTTTTACGTGTTTCAGTCATTTGACTGCAGCCATGCTGGAGCACCATCTTAAATTATTTTAGTTGGAGAAATCAACCCCAAGACTTAATCTTTGTAAACCTATTACTTATTCTATCGATCTCTTTTTGCTGAACTGCTAAGTTACGGGGACATAAACACACTGTCTACCAAATCCACTCACAAGGCTTTGGTCAACCCAAGGCTATAGAAGAAAACACTTGCCCAAGGTGCCACGCAGTGCGACTGAACACGGAACCATGTGAAGCAAGCTTCTTGAAACACGTTTGCGTATTGCTTATTCCAGTACTTCAAAGTTGTGTGTAGATGTTATATCTGTGTGAGGTAAGCATAATACTTGAAAAATATTGGAATTTTTTTTTTTTTTTGGTAATTACATATCAAAATAGGAAACTGGCAAAAGATCTTTGGTGTTATTTATTCACCATTACACATGTTTCATTTGCAAATAGGAGTTACATGTAGGAGAAACATAAGCTATCTGTTATTAGAAATTATATAAAATCAAATAATAATAATTTTATTCTCTGTCTGAAGAGGGAGGTTTAGGTAGAGATAATACCTTAGTTTCCCACAGCATCGCCCTTAAAGATGCAGGAGTACACTGGTTCTCAGTAGAAGCAGTTACCACATGCTGGTAACTGCTTCTAATGGCAAGCTTGGTGAGAGACTGTGCACCAGCAAGCATTTCTAAGACCCACTAAAATGCCATAATAGACACACAAACAAAACTTAATATGCCAGATTGGTCAAGGCCTGGAAAACCAACAGCAACATTTTCCACTGCCGTTACCTTGGGAGGAGGTGAACAATGTGCAACTGGGTTGGTGATAACAACAGTGAAAACACACTGATTACCTTCAGCCTTCCCAGAGACAATACAGTCTTTGGGATGTGGAACATCCACACTCTGTATGCTTTGTGGAGATGTGAAAGAACCTACTCATGGACTTGATGGCTGGGCCTGGGATATCCTAGGGCTGGCTAAAGTCAGGTGGACAGGATTTGGTGAGACAACAACAGATGAAAGCCACAAACTGTGGTACAGCAGAGATGACACCAAACATGAACATGGAATAGGCTTCATTGTTATAGCTAGAGTAAGCTCAGTCACCAGTTGTACACCAGTATCCAGCTGGCTTATCACCTTACATGTGCCTGCAAGACCACAGAATATATCCATCATAGAAGTTTATGCACCAATGCTTGAATATGATGATGATAAAATGAAATAAAAGTACATTATTTACATTATTTACATTCGATGGATATTTGTCTTCATCTTGTCTGTTGTTAACACAATGTTTCGGCTGATATACCCGCCAGCCTTCTTCAGGTGCCCATGGGCATAGTGGTTAAGAGTGCAGGCTACTAACCCCAAGATTCCGAGTTCAATTCCAAGCAGTGACCTGAACAATAACAATAATAATAGCAACAACAACAACAACAACAACAATAATAATAATTAATAATAATAATAATAATAATAATAACATCGAAAAATACTTTAGGAATGAGAACCCAGGTTCGAAAATTTCCCCAAGACACCTGAAGAAGGCTGGAGGGTATATCAGCTGAAACGTGTTAACAACAAACAAGAGGAGGAAAAATATCCATCGAATGTAAATAATGTAAATAATGTACATAATTTCTCATCTCTTAAATTTAGAACTGTAAAATAAAAGTACCAGTCAAGTACTTGAGTTAAAAGCCCCTCCTCCTAAATTGGTTTACCTCGGGCCAAACATTTGAAACATTTGTTTTAGCTTTGCTTTATTTTATACAAGTTGCAACCATGTCTCAACCAGATTTGTCAAGAGGTAAGACTTTGCATCTAAAGATGGTAACAGGTGAGGTGTCATGCTGCTAAGAAAACTGAGGATTTTTTTTTTGTCTTAATTGCATGGCATCTCACTTGTTGGCATTTAGTATTAAGGTGGTGAGATGGCAGAATCCTTACTGCACCAGACAAAATGCTTAGAGGTATTGCTTCTGGAATCTTCTGAATGTTCTGAATTTAAATGTCTCTGAAGCTGACCTTGCCTTTCATCCTTTTGGGGGTTGATAAAATAAGTATCAGTTGAGCACTGGGTATTGATGTAATTAACTAGGCCCCTTCTCCAAAATTTCAGTAGAAAGGATTATCATTTTCATCACTAAGCTAGCAAACAAATATGTTAATCATTTTACCATAGCAACATAGTGACAAATAAGCTTGTCAAATGTCTCTTTTTAGTATGAACAGAAATATTATAAAACTAGTGGAAAGACAATTTACATTATTGATTACAGATGCTGATTACAATAAATACAGTTTACCAACGTCGAGGCTTAGATAAACAATGTTTTTTTTCCTACTGTTGGCTAGTTTGATGGATGGTCATCTGAGTAAAGCTTACTAATTGGAGGATATTTATTTTCTTCATATCTCGACGACAACGACAATCAACTAACTGCACCTTTATTATTATTATTATTATTCTGCACTTAAAAGACAGACAGTGAAGAGAGTCGAATAATGAAATATTAAACAACTGTTGCATATCATAGCAATCTATTCATATTGGTAAATTAATTTAGCAACACGATCCACTTGAAAAACAGAAAGTAAATTAATGCTAACATGTTTAATATAAGGAGTATTTAAAAAATTAGCTAGACATAAATATGCAATGCTAAAAACCACTAAAAGAACAATATTAGTCAATGAATAATACTTTTTCGAGTATAAAGTAAAAACACTGGATATTTTGTGGTTTCATTCTGATCACCACATTAAGCATCATCATCATCATCATCATTTAACGTCCGCTTTCCATGCTAGCATGGGTTGGATGATTTGACTGAGGTCTGGTGAACCAGACTCCAATCGGATCGGGCAGAGTTTCAACAACTGGATGCCCTTCTTAATGCCAACCACTCCGTGAGTGTAGTGGGTGCTTTTATGTGCCACTGGCATGAGGGCCAGTTTGGTGGTACTGGCAACGGCCATGCCCAAATGGTGCTTTTTATGTGCCACCTGCACAGGAGCCAGTCCAGCAGCACTGTATTAGATATATTGTTTTCAAAGTTTGGCACAAGGCCAGATCTTTTGGGGGAGGCTGCTAGTCAATTACATCAACACCAGTGTTCAACTGGTACTTAATTTATTGACCCTTGAAAGGTTGAAAGGCAAAGTCAACCTCAGTGGAATTTGAACCCAGAATATGCGTACTGACAAAATGCCACTAAGCATTTTACCCAACATGCTAATGATTCTGCCAGTTCGCCATGTATTAGGTATATTGACACTAACTTACTAATTGTTTTCTATACGATGATGTCTCTCACATTATTTAATTTCTAAGAAATTCTATTTTCACATGCCGATAAATACACAATTTTATATATTTACTTAGTAATTCAATCATCACCATTTTAGCAAGTATGTGGTGGTGGTGGGGGTGTTGTACATTGCTGAAGAGATCAGCATAAGAACAAAACATGCTTGGAGTCATCTCTTCTTGCTTTCTCTAAGATGAAATTAATAATATTAGGCATAGCTATGTGATTTGGAACTTCACTTCATGACCATGTATTTCTAGATTTGATCTCACAGAGAAGCACTTTCCCTATCAAAGTCTTGGATTGACGAAATCTCAATGAAAGAAATTTGGTCGATAGAAAGTAGGCATCCATACACAAACACATATGTTTAATTAAGCAAATATTTTATAACTCTTCTTGTGAAAAATCTGCTTCCAATCAGATCTCCTTAATCATCACTGCTTTCTGTGTACAACTGCACATCATTTATTCTTAAATAATAAACTCACCTGAGAGAGGGAGGGGGAGAGGAAGACAGAGAAGGAGGAAGGGAGGGAGATGCAGCAGTGTGGTTAAAGATATGTGATCAATTTTATTAAAGAAGACCAGAAAATATGGGAGATTGATACAAATGATGGATATAAAACTTTGGTAGTCATGAAAATTGATAGCATGAATGAAAGATGTGAGCTGAAGGAAGATGAAAAAGTCTTTTAGATTCATAGATGATACATAGTTGGCTATATTAAGTTTATATTACTTTCACTGCATATAACAGGTCTTTATTCAGCTTGGCAATTATTCAGAATACTAGTGAATGCTTCTCACTGTTTTCCTGCATATCGGAGGAGACAAATCTTGTGTAAGTATGCAACTGGTATTGAACGCATGCCATTGACAAAGCCTAAGAGGGCTGAAATGCGTTTAGTGTTTTTACTAGCCATTGCTGGGACCATTTTAATCTCTTTCTGATATATTTTGTTTTTAAACATACCACGTCCATGAGAGGTGTCATCTCTGAATGAATATTGCAGTAAATTTGCCTTTCAGTAATGTATCTACATTAAGTATGATATATAGATGGCTATATAGCAGTTAAACTCTTTATTCTTTACTTGTTTCAGTCATTTGGATGTGGCCATGCTGGAGCACCACCTTTAGTCGAACAAATTGACCCCAGGACTTATTCTTTGAAAGCTTAGTACTTATTCTATCGGTTTCTTTTGCCAAACTGCTAAGTTACGGGGACGTAAACACACCAGCATCGGTTGTCAAGCGATGTTGGGGGAGGGAGAAACACAGACACACAAATATATACACACACACATACATATACACGATGGGCTTCTTTCAGTTTCCATCTACTAAATCCACTCACAAGGCTATAGTAGAAGACACTTGCCCAAGTTCCCACACAGTGGGACTGAACCCGAAACCATGTGGTTGGTAAGCAAGCTACTTACCACACGGCTGCTCCTATGCCTATACACTTAAACAGTCATAAAAACATTTTAATATAACCATCTTCATGCTGAGTTAACTAGTTCTTGAATATAAAATATAAGAGCTAAAGAAAGGTAGTGTTATGAGGAAGAAATGAACAACTGGAGCCACACTCACATGGTTTGTCACCAAGAAGACAATGAAATGAGATGATAGAATAGTATGCTAAATGCTTTGCAGTATTTGGTTGTGTCACTCTATATTTTAAAATCACCCACTATACTCTCGGAGTGGTTGGCGTTAGGAAGGGCATCCAGCTGTAGAAACACTGCCAGATCTGACTGGCCTGGTGCAGCCTTCGGGCTTGCCAGACCCCAGTTGAACCGTCCAACCCATGCTAGCATGGAAAGCGGACGTTAAACGATGATGATGATGATGATGATGAACTCTTCCAGGGATTGACTTTGCATTTTTAGTTAAAGGACCTCTCAATACCTTTAAGTAGACTACTTTATATTCATATACATTTTTGACAAGGAGACAGTTGACAGTGACTCTTAAATGCATGTTGAGTAGCCTTATCAAACTGTTTCTAAGATGAATCCTCAAATTTATTGTCAACTGCTTCCTTGTAACAATAATCAGTGAATAAATGTATGTGTGAATGTGAGAGACAGAGAGAGATAGCAAAAGAAAAAGAAACTAAACTTAGTATAGAAAAAAAAGCCCAGTTATTGCTTTATTTGTGCTTATAGTAAAAATATTTATTATTAATGTTATAATTAATCAGTGAAAGAGCAATACATGCCATCAAAGTGACACTGGGGTACAACTATGCGAAACCCAATATACTCATCATGACAACCCATCTGATAGGGGTACTCCAGGCACATGCATCACAACCATATGTGTGCAATGGCCCAGGAATGAAACTTGCTTAGTGGGTGCAAACTCAGGTCCAAAACTTTTTTTTCATTGTTAATATTAAAAAAATGCAGTTATAATCTTTTCCCCTCCTTTCTACTATAGGCACAAGGCCTGAAATTTGTATGGTGGGTGGATAGTCAATTACATTGACTCCAATACTTGACTGGTACTTTATTTATTGACCCCCAAAAGGATTCTACCAGTTTACTGCCTTAAATACAGGTATAATAATAATTTTTATTATAAAGGTCGGTTGAAAAGTTCATAGGCTGAGCAAGACATTCCAAATGAAGTTAATTTTTTTAACATAGTTCCTATTACTGTCCACACACTTCCATCAGTGATACAGTGCTCAGATAACATTGGTGAAGAAGCTATTCTGTTGGTCAAAAAAGTCATCAACAGCAGATAAGATGTTGCCATTGCCACAATACTGGTGCCCAGTCAAATTTTTTTTTTTATGTTGGAAACAGATGATAGTCAGATGGAACGAAATCACTAAAATAGGGAGGGTGATCAACCAGTTCAAAGTCAGTCAGTCATGCACAACAATCATTGAAACCAAGGACTTGTGTGCTGAAGCATTGTCCTGATGAAACAAGACCCTGTTCATCAGTTTTTTCTGAACGTTTGGTCTTGACAGCCTTTCATAACTGTTGTAGCAAGTTGTCATAGAACTCTCCATTGATGGTGTGATCATTTTGAAGATAGTCAAAAACACAAAAACTAAGCCTATCACCTTCTCTGCAGATGAAACGACCCTGCTTTCTTTGGAGCGATTGAAGATGAGTGTTTCCACTGCATGGATTGCCTCTTTGTTTCTGGTTGAAATTGATGAAGCCAATACACATCTTAGGTTAGGAAATGTTCAAGGAAACGAGTTGGATCTGCCTCAAATAATGTCAGATATTCCCGTAATGTGATCAACGTGGTATGCTTTTGACCAGGTGTCAAAAGACATGACATCCATCAAGCATGAACTTTTGTCATATCAAGTCCCTTGTGCAGAATATTCTCAACCCTCTCACAGGATACACTAACAGCATTGGCTATTTGATTTATAGTCAGTCACCTGTTATCCATCAACTTGTGGTGAACACAATCAATGTTACTCTCGGTGGTGGTAGTTGTGGAATGTCCAGACCTTGAATCATCTTCAAGACTCTTTCTTCCTCTCCTAAGCCCAGTTTTGCACTGTTGATAAAGCTGGAGTGTTATCCTGTAATATAGCAACCATGTCAGTATGAAAGTATGAAAGTACAAGATAACACGGAGATGCTAAATTTAATCTATTTGCGAGAGAAGTTGCTACTAGTTACATTTGAAGTATTCTTTGAAAAGTCAGATGTCAGTTTACCCGAAAGAAAAGAATGCAGTCATTAATATGTAGAGTTGAATTGAATGCATGCAAGATTTCTAGCATCACTCCTTCATAGACAGTCTATGAGCTTTTCAACCCACCCTTGTACTTATCAATTGAGCTGATTCATTTTTAAAATTGTTTAAGTTTCGCAACATGCCCTTGATGGTCCCTGTTTTAATGTATTAAAAAGTTTTTAAAAGACGTACAAAAAATTATTATTTATATACTTCATTTATAAATTAATTCAGTTCTTCAATCTTTCAGGGAAAATATGTTTATTACATTGGAATAAAAATCTCTTTTAATCAATTGTTGAAGTAAATATTTTTCAATTGACATGAGAGCTAACTCTGAAAGTCTATTCTCTCCTACTGTATTTCTTTGATGAATTTTAATTTTTTTTTCAATGCAGAAAAGACCCACTTTACAAAGGCAGTTGTAGACAGAATTGCCAAAATAAGGTTGCAAAGATTTAAGAGTTCTGGCATAGCTTCAATCAGATCATTGATGTAAATGTAATGCATTAAATTACCTGCACTTTGCTTTTTAAAATCTTGTATAGAATACGAAGCAATTAGTTCACTCTGTACTCATATTATGTCAAAAAAAAAAAAGCTACCATAAGTGGTTTTTAAAGAATTTAAAGCATCCACTGGAAATCGTTTGCGATATTCTTCACCTGATGAAATTGAAAAGTTCTATGAATTTAAGTTCTTCTAAGGATGAGTATCGCATTCATAATTGGTCAGCTATTGTGTCAATAATTTTGTTATAGAGCATTCTATGATATTGTTGGGGATCAATAGATTTATTTCTGGATCTCTTGATTTCAATTTCTGCATCGATTCCATATTTTCCCCCATAACTTATTATAAAATATTGAAAAATCATTGAGTTTATTTTTGAGCAGGGTCCTAGTTTTATCTATTTGCTCTTTACAATATACTATGTCATGACTTTTAGTTTAAAGAATGTTAAATGAGACATCATTGAAAGAAAATATATCACTAAATACTTCTAATAAAAATTAGAAATCAAGAGCTTTTAAATTATGCAAGAATCTAAAGCAGAATTTATTGTGGTCTCATCTCATGCTTCAGAATTTTCAATGAAGTCTTCAAAAAAGGATATGAAATTACAATTTTCTTTTATAGTAAGAACATGATGAGTATTTCCATTTAGTTCCTGTAGCTTTGGGAAATCTTTAACATGATATCTAATGCATTAGCCTTTTTAGGTGATTTCATAAAAAATGTACCCAATCCATTTATAGTAGAAAAACGATATCTTGATTTATTTTATAGCAGAGCATTCTTGTGAAAGAACTAAACTTAGGACATGAGCACAACAATGAACATTCATATTTCTCTCTTACCTTTGAATACAACCCATTTAATTGTTCTGCCATAGTAGCAGCACCATCATAGATTTGAGCAATTAATTTGTTTCCACACTTCCACATTTCAATGCATTTAAAAACATGTTCAGATAAAACATTTGCTGGTCGATCTGCACTAACATCATTGAAACTGATAAATCATTCTTTAATAAAACAATCTTTTGTAACAATGTAAAACAGTTAACAGTTGTGAATAGTTCAGTACATTGGATGTTTCATCTATAAGAATAGCTATGAATTTTGCCTGTTTCAGTATATTTTCTGTTTCATCCAGAATAACTTTCTGAACTGCATCAATCAAGTCATTTTGAATTCTGCTTGAAAGATCTGAGAATACAGAAATTGTATCAAGATGACTTACTCTTTTACTCTTTTACTCTTTTACTTGTTTCAGTCATTTGACTGCGGCCATGCTGGAGCACTGCCTTTAGTCGAGCAAATCGACCCCGGGACTTATTCTTTGTAAGCCCAGTACTTATTCTATCGGTCTCTTTTGCCGAACCGCTAAGTGACTTGCCAATTTTTCGTCATATTTACTGATTAAATATAAGAGTGCTTTATAATTTCCATGATTATTGGATTTTTTGGACTCAAAATGACCCCAGAATAATAATTCCTGGCAACCAAGAAAAATAACTGCACTGATCTAATGCCACTGAATATATCTGTTTTTCTAACCTCTTATTATACTTTTGTATGCCCTGTTTTGTTTTTATATGCATGTAACTGTAAATATTCCCAAAAGTTTTAAGATCTATCAAAGATTTTATATGTCTTTCAGAACGTTCGTGTTTTAGCATGGCCATATGTAGATTACCTAAATCATCGTAACCATTATCACTCCAAACAGTTTTTTCTAAATTAAATAAAAAGCATGGCCAGCAGAATAACTTACTTTAGCACTTCCAGTTAACCATTTTTTTCTTTTCATATAGATTAGTCTAAAATTGTCGAATATATTTCTTGTTGGAACATCACAAATTTGTTAATTCCAGCCTTGATCTGCCATCCTTTATAATCAATTGTTCTTTTTTTCTAAAAACTATTTTTCAAAAGTTCTATAACTCATCTTTCAATCATTTGGACTAATATTTCAAAAGAATTATATGCACGTGTGTGTATGTGTGTGTGTGTGTGTATTGAAAGCCAATTTGGAGTGGCTGTGTGATAAGTAGCTTGCTTACCAACCACATGGTTCCGGGTTCAGTCCCACTATGTGGCACCTTGGGCAAGTGTCTTCTACTATAGCCTTGGGCTAACCAAAGCCTTGTGAGTGGATTTGGTAGCCGGAAACTGAAAGAAGCCCGTTGTATATATGTATATATACATATATATGTATGTGTGTGTATATGTTTATGTGTCTGTGTTTGTCCCCCCAACATCGCTTGACAACCGATGCTGGTGTGTTTATGTCTCCATAACTTAGCGATTTGGCAAAAGAGACCAATAGAATAAGTACTAGGCTTACAAAGAATAAGTCCTGGGGCCAATTTACTCAACTAAAGGCGGTGCTTCAGCATGGTCACAGTCAAATGACTGAAACAAGTAAAAGAGTAAATCAACAAAACCATGAAAGATTCTGGTCAAAAAGGAGAATTTGTAACTTACATGGGACAGATAATCCAAAAAAAAAGTCCAGCAATGTAACAATGAGCATTAAATATCAAAGAGAAAACAAATAATTTTGACTGTTGACAAAATAAATAAATATTAGCCTGAATAGAAGAACCCATCTGACTGACAAAGAATTTTGAAAGGACTTTTATTTTTAGACAGGTCAAATGGTCTAATGTTCAAATCCATTCAACCATGTGATCAATCTTTTGAGATGCCAGTTATAAAGAACTGACAAAATGTAGGGTATTGTGAGAGGTATTTGAAGATAAAAGGAGGTCATGTTGTTGTTGTTGTTGCCACATACTTTTGAATTTGATGCTGCTTTAGTTTAGAAGCAGGTCATAAATTCTCTTGGGAATTTTACAGCCAGCTTCAGCTATTTTCAAAAAATTTATTTTTGTCCTTTGTTTTTGTTTTGAAAAGAAATCTAACTTGAAGTAACTTTTACAGATCAATTTTTAGATATTATTTTCTGAACCTGGCAAAGGTATATAGGGGATGCAAACTTTGATTTTGCACTACATAAAAATTCTAGGGGGTGCAAGTGCATCCCTTTTCCTGGGTTCTTGTATGTGTGTGATCTCATATCAAGATAAACAGCACTTGACCTTCCAGGTGGGGCCGTCACAATTTTCCTCAGGCTGAGTGTCCCATCCTACTCAAAAGGTCCCTGAATAAGACTTGTTTAAGGATGTTGAACAAAACATCCATGTTTCCAGAGGTGAATTATTCAAACCCAAAGAATTTCTCTTGACAAATAGCTATGATGATCCCTCACTTCTTCTGCTCGTGATCAGAGATGCACATATCATCAGCCAGCAAGGAACATGCTCAACTAGTTAAGGCCAAACAACTGACAAGCAAATCTGTGGTATTGAGCAGAATATTTGTTGTAGCCCATCTTTTTTCCAAGACAAAATCAGTTAAGATCAAAAGCCATGAGAGCCAATGCCTGGTTTTGCACCAGGGCAACAAAACATTATTATTGTTATTATTATTTATTAAAAAATTATTTGTTTATGTAAATGCATGTGTTTGATGAAGAGAGCTCCCAACATTATTTCTAGAATATCTCTAATTGATAACAATTTTGTTCATTCCACTGACAAAAGACTCTAAGATTTGTCTATTTGCTCTGTTACCTGGGCTGGAAAACAAAAAGATCTGTCTTTAACATTGCTCTAAATGTAGGCACAGGAGTGGTTGTGAGGTAAGTAGCTTGCTTATCAACCACATGAGGAGATTTGGTAGACAGAAACTAAAAGAAGCCCGTCGTATATATGTATATATATATACATGTGTGTGTGTACATGTTTGTGTATCTGTGTTTGTCCCCCCCAATATCGCTTGACAACTGATGCTGGTGTGTTTACATCCCTGTAACTTAGTGGTTCGGCAAAAAAGACCAATAGAATAAGTTCTAGGCTTACAAAGAATAAGTCCTGGGGTCGATTTGCTCGGCTAAAGGTGGTGATCCAGCATAGCCGCAGTCAAATGATTGGAACAAGTAAAAGAGTAAATCCCAATCTGCATTGTTGTTTGCACTTCAAACTTGTAGCTGAGGTGCTAGTAATAGTAGTTGTTGCAACCTCAATATTTGACAAAAATGTCAAGACAGATTTAGAATGAAATACAAAATAATTTGCCATTTCAAAAGGCAGAAATAGTCTCAAATAAAATTTGATAGAAACTCACCCTTTAGTTTATAATATATTTGAGTTTGTACTTTCACTTAGTATGGTTTTGGTCAATGTTTTGGTTTGAATTTTCAACTTTACATATACCAAAAAACATTTCTTTTAATTTCCATTTTCCTTTCATTTAATTTATTTGATGATTAGGTACACCACACACTAACATTCTAACTCTAACATTCAAGAATTGCATTTCATATTTAAAATTTTTTTCTTTGTTCTTTAATCTTTTTCATTTTTCTTTTTTTTTTTTTTTAATTTTTTCCTTTTTACAGTCATTAGACTGCAGCCTCACTGGCACCATATTTTGTTGGGTTTAGTCAGACAAATTGATCTCAGTACTTCTTTTTCTAAACCTGGTTCTTATTCTAGTGGCTATATTTGCTGAATTGCTAAGTTACAGAAATGAAAGAAAATCAAGGTTGATTGTCAAGCAGTTGGGGTAACAAACACAGCACAATCATACACATACACATGCACACACACATGCACACACATGTATGTGCACGCACGCACACACACATACACACACATGTATGTGCACGCACACACACACACACACACAACAGGCTTCTGCACAGTTTTCATCTGACAAATTCACTCATAAGACGTTGGTTAATCTTGAGCTATAGTAGAAGACTTCTAGTGCAACGTTTTGAAGTGTTTGAAGGAAGATATTCCGTGAAAGTAACCGGCTCTTGATAAATTTGATTCTTCATGATGACAATGCCTCCTGGCACCGACCTCTCCTCATTCATGAGTTTCTTGCCAAAAACAACATGGTATCACTTACATACCTGCCCTATTCACCAGATTTAGAACCTGCAGACTTTCATCTCTTCCCCAAGATGAAAAGGCAGCTCAAAGGTAATCATTTTAACACTGGTGTATGTGGGAGATTTGAAGTAAGACACCTACCTTCTCTTTGTCGATGCACCCTTCTACGTGGCCTAACCTGAACGCTAAAAATAGCAGCTGCTTTTCCCTCACCTTGTCGAAGCGCTCACATGTCCAGCACTCTCAGCTACCCCAATCGAAAAGGCCCCATCTTCCCCTGCCTGTGCACGCGTCACTCCTGCACCCTTCCTCTTCCAGCCAGCTCCCAAGTTCTGGTCAGCTGCCCAGCTGCTGACATCATCCCACAAAAACCATTGTTAAGATCCAGAGAAAATCCCAGAACATCCTTGACTTTTTTATGGAAAACAACTTCTAGGCCAAATTCCCAAAGTGCCAGGAAACTGGGACCAGTGTATTGCTGTGCAAGGTAGCTATTTCAAAGAAGATGGTGCTAAAACTTAGGCAAAAAAAGTTATTTTATATTGAACATAACCAGACCAGGAACTCTTTGATACCTCATTGTATTAACATAATTTCCATTTGCTTAGTGACTCATGAAACTAATTTTCCATATCGGCAAAGGGACAATTGCATTATTTTTATTCAAATGCGATATTCCATACAAATACAATAGAAGGAGTCATAATTTTTTTACTGCAGTGAAGAAAGCAGTGGAAGGCAGCTTAAAAACTATTTAAAGAGAATTTTACATAACTAATAAGAGAATTACTTGTTAATAACTGATCTTTAATCATTATTTTAGAATGGAATACAGATAGCACCAGGTGTTTTCAAAATTTACATACATTGGAGTATTGCATTTAAATTGGAAAAATGTATTACAAAAACTGGAAAAAAAAAATTTACTTATGTATCTGCAAATGTTCATAGTTTCTTTACAAATATTTTAGATTATTGCACTGAGAAAGTAAGGTAAAGATATATTAAAATACATCCTCCCAAATTATTTTCTTATATATCTATTATTATTATTATTTTATTATTATTATTATTATTATTATTATATTATTATTATTATTATTATTATCATTATTACTATCATCATCATCATCGTTGTTGTTGTTGTTGTTTGTTTGCATTTGCTCTTCAGTTAAAAGTTTTATTGCACTTAATATTTGCTTCTTCTTTGAAGGTTTATAAACACATGTGCACACACACAAACACACTCACACAGTCATACATGAATATATATATATATATATATACATGTGTGTGTATGTATAAATATATATATATATACATATATATACATACATACATACAACATACATACATACAACATACATACATACATACATACATACATACATACATACATACATACATACATACATACATACATATATATATATATATATATAATATATATATATATATATATATATGATTTTAATTTGCTATAAGAAAAACACATTTCAAGTCATAAGTTTATTGCTGAATTATTAATAAAACCATTATAAAAACTAGGAAAATGAAATATTTGAGGGAATATTGGGAAATAAGTGTGAAAACATTTATAGGAAATTTATTTTAAGAAATTGAGAATGTTTAAATAAAATATTTACTACAACAACAACAAGAAATAATAATAATAAAAATGATTTTATTTTTATTGATTGTTCTGCAGGTTAGACATTACCACATGAAGTGACAAAATGAAACTAACTTTTAGCTCTGTGTTTATTCAATATTATATATGCTGCACTGTACTGCAAAACACATATTATCTATATGTATACATACTTGCATGTGTATGTGTGTGTGTGTGTGTGTGTGTGTGTGTGTGTGTGAACATGAAAGAAGACCATCAAGGTTCAGTTTTCAGTCCACTTCTGTTTATCAATAGGGGCAACAGAGATATCTAGTTCAAATATTCTATCTCTTTTATGTTCAAACTGGCTAGATTTGGCCTTTCATACCTAACCAACAAAGTTTTGTTATTATTATTATTACTATTATTATTATTATTATTAAAAAAGTGATGAATTGACAGAATCATCAGAAAAGCAGGAAAAAATGCCTTATGATATTTGTTCTGACACTTTATGTTCTGAGATCAAATCAGGCTGAAGTCAACTCTACCTTTCATACATTTGGTATCAAGAAAATAAGTACCAGTTAAGTACTGGATCCAATGCAAATTACTTACCCTTGAAATTTCTGGCTTTTTGCCAATATTATAAACAAATACCATAATTTTTGGTTTTAAATTTTGGCACAAGGCCAGCAATTTCAGGGGAGGGGATAAGTTGATTACATCAACTCCAGTGCTCAACTGGTACTTATTTTATCGACCCTGAAAGGAAAAAAAGGCAAAGCTGACTTTGGTAGAATTTGAACTCAGAAAGTAAAGATAGATGAAATGTCACTAACCATTTTGCCTAGTGTGCTAACAATTCTGCCATCTCACTGCCTTTAAATATTACTCTCATTAAAATGTAAATGACACAATTACAGTAATAATGGTGTTTAACAATTACTTTTAGCAATCTAGGTTCAAATTCTGTCACTGTCTATCCAGGTTTGTTAAAATACATACCAGTAATATACTGAGGTCAGTTTAACTGATTGTTCCCTCTACTGAAGCATTTGCAACCTTGCTCCACTTAGATAAATTATTTACATACAAGTAATATGCTGTGGCCTATGGAACTGTCTATTCCTTCTGCTAAAACATTTGTAGCCTTGAGCCAGTTAGATAATTTAAATACAAATATTAGCTCAATGAAACAAAGCATGTCTTATCTCTAAAACGTTTCTTATCTGTTTCAAACAAATCAAAATAAACATATCTTAATAAGCCAGTATGTTTAACACAATATAGAATTATAACAGGCATGGCCATATGGCAATAA
>NC_042998.1:52490726-52505726 GCF_006345805.1 Octopus sinensis | reverse complement strand
ACCAAAACCAGTAATATTATTTACTTTTAACAATATATATCATCATGATCATCATTTAAAGTATGTTTTTCATGTTGGCCTGGGTTGGGTATTTTGATATGGTTTAGTGAGCCACAGGGCTGCATCAAGCCCTAAGGGCAGCTTTGACATTTTTTTTGCTTTTTATGGCTCGATGCTGTCAGCTTTGCAGTGTGTACTGAGTACTTTAATGTATCATCTGACTAGCGACATGGCCAGGTAACCTGCAAGACAGATACAATGGAAGGAAGAGGTATTTATATTTGCATGTAATACCAATAATATTCTTCAGGGCTTCCAAGCGATTCTGACAAAAGTAGATGATGCACAGTACATGATAAACTGGTCAGATATTGAAAAATTCCACAACAACAACAGGTCCAATAGATGCATACTCTACCTAACAGAAAAACTTAATATCTATGCTGGCAAGGGTTGTGTGTCTTTAAACAAAACGGCTGAACTGGTTTACAAGTAATAACATGAGGATCTATTTCTTTCCAACAACAAATGAGATATAACTAGATCTATACAGATCAATCACCGATGAGAAAAAAAAACTTTCATAAAATAAAAAAATTACTAGCACTTCAAATAATAAAAGTTTTACAAGAATCATCTCATAAACTTTATCACAAAACATATCACACAACATCATAATTATGTTTACATATAATTTTTCCATTATCATTGTTTTGGCTCATTATATCTATAATTTTTTATTAACTTAATTTTATCTATAATTTTTATTTCATTTTTATCTGAAATATTTAAGTGCATGTATATCTACATTTATAATTATATATCTAAATATACATATTATATTTTTTCCTGTTATGCATGTGGATTTTTTTCATTATGGAACATATACGATTTATTTTATAGTTTACACGTTTCTTTCATCATATATTATCTTTTCATTTTAAACACGTTTCTTACATACATGCTTCTTGTAAAATACATAATGTAATAAACATCAATATAAGTAGTGCATATATCAACGTAAACAGTATATATAACATATGTAGTAAGCATATATACATTATATGAAATAAAACAAAAATAGAAGAAATATAACAGAAGTGAAATATACAATAATACAATGTAATGCAATATAATGTGATATAAAAAAGAGGAACACATATAATAAACATTACATGTATCTTTTTTATATCACATTGCATTATATGTAATATATTCTTTTACATGTTTCAGTCATTTGACTCTGGCCAAGATGGAGCACCACCTATAAGGGTTTTAGTCAAAGAAATCAGCCCCAGGACTTATTCCTTGTAAGCCTAGTACTTATTTTATCAGTCTCTTTTGCCAAACCACTAAGTTACAAAGATGTAAGTACACCAACATTGGTGTTGTCAAGCAATGGTGGCAGGGGTCAAACATAGACACAAAGACACACATGCATAAATATATATACATATATAGGGGGAGAGTTCACGAAAAAAACAAAAGACGAAGACAGGTGGTGTACAAATACATACATACATATATATATATATATATATATATATATATATGCATATATATATATATATACATTATATATATATACATATATATATATATATAATATACATATATATATATACATATATATATATATACTATATATATATATATATATAATATATATATATATATATATATATATACATATATATATATTATAATATATATATATATATATATATATATATATACAAGTGAAAGCTCATAGTTCAATGGTTTGAGCATCGAGTTTACGACCGTGTTCAAATCCTGGACCGGGCTGCATGTTGTGTTCTTGAGCAAGACACTTTATTTCACATTGCTCCAGCTGTAGAAATGAGTTGCGACATCACTGATGCCAAGCTGTATCAGTCCTTAGCTTTTCCCTTGGATGACATCGGTGGTGTGGAGAGGGGAGGCTGGTATGCATGGGTGACTGCTGGTCTTCCATAAACAACCTTGCCTGGACTTGTGCCTGAGACGGTAACTTTCTAGGTGCAATCCCATGCTCATTTGTGACTGAAGGGAGTCTCCATCCATATATATATATACAACGGACTCCTTTCAGTTTCCATATATCAAATCATTCACAAAGTTTTGGTTGGCCTGAGGCTGCAGTAGAAGACACTGCCAAAGTGCCACACAGTGGGACTGAACCCAGAACCATTTTATTATATTTCTTTTTATGTTTATTTTTCTACTGCATCATATAATGCACATAATATCTATGATATACACCAGTGGTTCTCAACCAAGGACCATATGGCTTCTGGGGGTCCTTGTAAGATTTTGGGGGCTCCTTGTAAGATTTTTGGGGCCTCTTGCAAGCAAAATAGTAAATCGGGGATCTACAGTAGTAATTTAAGGGTCTATGAAAAAGTTTTGATTTAACCCTCTAGATTATTCTGTTGAATGTAATGCTGTTTTACTCAAACTGTTTTGAATCCATCAGTCATTATCTTATAGATTCAAGCTTTTGATGCAGTGATTATTTATTTTTTCGAATGTCAATGGAGGTTTGGTGTGAGAGGCTAGATATGGCCAGTTTGAATGTAAAACATGTAGAATATTTGGGCTGGATAAAACCAGTTTAAAATGTTAAAGGGTTAAATGTATCTGTTGTAAGAAACAGCTAAATTTCTTTCTTTAACATTTTACATAGTTCAACCTACACAAGTTAACATGTGAAAAACAAAATAGGAAGTACCTATAAAACTCGTTTATAGACATTGAATGGATATGGAGGTCCACCAGATTAAAGTAGTAATTAAAGGGGTCCATATGTAAAAAATGGTAGAGAATTACTGATGTATACAATCTTATATATGTATGTACTATGTGTAGTATACATCAGGTCATTAAGAATGAAATGTTCGATTTTCTTATGCACCAAGTTTGACAGTTGTTAACTCTAGTGTTTTATGCTGACAATTCTTTATTTTACAACATTGAAGAGTTACATCATCACTTTTCGAAATGTAATTCATTGTGTCTGATTATATTGTGAATTTTCTCTTGCTAATCGGCTTTTGTAAACCCATATTCACCATATTCACCAGACCTTGCACCAACTGACTATCGTGTTTTCCAGGCATTAGACAACTTTTTGCAAGGAAAAAAACTTCAAATCTGAAGAAGATGCAAAAACAGCCTTTCATGATTTCATCACCTCTTGCTCTCCAGAATTCTTTACTACCAGTATAAATAAATTACTTATAAAATGGCAAAATTGTGTTTTGAAAATTTAGGTGTGTACCTTCATTAACTGCATTGCTTTTTTTTTTTTTGAGATAAAGTAAAATAGACTTTCAGTTCGAAATCAGACATTTCATTCTTGATGACCTGATACATATACTGCAAGTGTTATGTGTACTATATATGCTGATAGCTGTAATACTTGCACTGTATATTTTATGATTTATATTTCATTATATAATTCATATGAAGTTTTATTATTAAAAATTTTATTATATCTTATATTTTATGATATACTTTATACCTATTAATCATTTTTATACATATATCTTTATTACATCTCATTCCTTTCATTTAATCATTCTAATATTCATTTTATATATTTTTATTCCTTTTATTCATTTGAATAAATATTTATTATATATTAATATTTAATGTGTATTAAACATGACACATTTAATACATGTTATACATTATCTATTTCAATTCTTTCATTAATTTAAAAAATTTTTTCTCACGATTTTTTCAGTAAATTCATTTCAATATTCATTTCAACGATGCATGGACAGAAGGATACGTGTATGTGTGTGTTTGTGTGTGTGTGTAGAGAGAGAGAGTGAGAGAGAACAAGGAAGAGAGAGGGAGAGAGAATGAGAGAGAACAAGGAAGAGAGAGAGTGAGAGAGAACAAGGAAGAGAGAGAGAGTGAGAGAGAACAAGGAAGAGAGAGAGAGTGAGAGAGAACAAGGAAGAGAGAGAGAGAGAGTGAGAGAGAACAAGGAAGAGAGAGAGTGAGAGAGAACAAGGAAGAGAGAGAGTGAGAGAGAACAAGGAAGACAGAGAGAGTGAGAGAGAGAACAAGGAAGAGAGAGAGAACAAGGAAGAGAGAGAGAGAGAGAGTGAGAGAGAACAAGGAAGAGAGAGAGTGAGAGAGAACAAAGAAGAGAGAGAGTGAGAGAGAACAAGGAAGACAGAGAGAGTGAGAGAGAGAACAAGGAAGAGAGAGAGAACAAGGAAGAGAGAGAGAGAGATGCATAAGGGTGTGTCTATATCTTTATTTTATTGTGTTTATATATGCAAGTGTATGTATGGCAACAGGCATGTAGAAATGAGTGTGTGCATGTATATACACAGAGGCACAACATAGCTGTGAGGTAAGACATTTGCTTGCCAACCTCATGTTTTGGGATTCAGTCCCAGTGTGTGGCACTTTGGGCAAGTACCTTCTACTACAGTCCCAGGCCAACCAGTAGAAGCCCATCATGTGTGTGTGTGTGTGTGTGTGTGTGTGCATGAGTGTGTGTGTATGCACATGAGTGTGTGTGTGTGTGTGTTTGTGTGCCTGTTTATCCCCACACACCACTTGATAACCAGTGTTGGTTTATTTATGTCACCATAACTTAACAGTTCATCAAAAGAGACCAATTAGAATAAGTAGCCTTCAAGGCAGTGCCCCAAAATGGCCACAATCTAGTGACTGAGTGACTGAAACGAATAAAAGATAAGAGATTCCATATAAGATTCCTACTGAGGGAAACTCTATGTGCTAGAAATAGGGGTCAATTGACCCTATAGTTATTCAAAGGGTAAAAGACAAGAACATTGTACTCTAGATAGACATTGATAGCTACAATGTTTTGATTATTGGTCTGTTTGATAAAGAATAAATTTAGGCTAAACAATAACATTAACAAGACTTAAACAGCAGATTTATAAGGTAATTTCTTTCTATTTTGGGTAACTTATTATCCCCAACCTATTGCTATAATAAAAGATAATGACTATGAACAGAAATGTGATTATAACTGGCTCCATCTGAACGCCTAAGTAGCTAACCTGAGATTAGTATCAACTTCCAATTTCTATATCACATAACTTTATCAATATTACCATATATATATATATATACGTATGTATGTATGTATGTATATATATATATATATATATGCATATATAGATATGTATATATATATATATATATATATATATATATATATATATATATATATATATATATATATATATATATATATGTATATATATATATATATATATATATAATATATATATATATATATATATAATATATATACACACATGCATATATATGTGTATGTGTGTGTGTGTATATATATATGTTTATATATATTATATATATGAGGAGAATATTATTTATTTAAGGTGATCAATTCAAAGCCATTACAAGATCATAAAGAAAAGAGAAAAAGGATATACCAATTATGGAAAATGTACAACGATTGGAAAATAAGCTTAATAACTAAGAAAAAGGTTTAAATATACCTGTCAGTCAAATATGATTACTAAATTATTTGTACGATTGTCAGATTGACCGATAAGACAATAACAATGAAAATATCACAAATTACCAGAGCAAGCATTGATTGTTAAAAATAAAACATGAAATGCCATTTTTATAACTATATTCTGAGATCGGAGACAATGCAAAATAAATTTGAATGATAATATCACTATAGGTGCAGGCATGGCTGTGTAGTAAGAAGCTTGCTTCCCAACCACATGGTTCTGGGTTCAATCCCACTGCATGACAGCTTGGACAAATGTCTTCTACTATAGCCTTGGGTCAGCCAGAGTCTTGTGAGAGGATTTGGTTGACTGAAACTGAAAGAAGCCCATCATATGTATATATTGGGTTGGCCAAAAGTCACCTGACAGTAAATCAAAATTCCATAAATACTATCTGTAATCCTGTATTGACTCAAATGGAAAAATTGTTTCGCTCAAGGAGGACATCAGTTTGAACAATTTTCATGATGTTTCACATTTAAATGCTTTTATTAAATTCATTCAGTTGTTGAACATAAATAAATCTTGGAATTAAATAGTTTTGATTTACTGTCAGGTGACTTTTGACCAGTATATGTGTGTGTGTGCGAGTGTGTGTATTTATGTGTGTGTTTGTCTGTGTTTGTCCCCCTGCCAGTGCTTGACAACCAATGCTGGAGTGTTTACGTCTCCGTAATTTAGTGGTTTGGCAAAAGAGACCAATAGAGTAAGTACTAGGCTTACAAAGAATAAGTCCTGGGATCGATTTCTTTGATTAAAACCATTTCAGGTGGTGCTCTAGCATGGCTGCAGTCAAATAACTGAAGCAAGTAAAAGAATAAAAGAAGACAATAAAAGAATATAAAGAAAAAGTTTTATGAAAAGGTGGCACACATTTGTAGGTGTGCCACCTTTTCGTAACTTTCATGACTTAGTTTCCTCATAACTTTCCAAAAAATAGCTATTTAGTTTTTTAGTGAAATTCTCTATAACTACTTTCAGATGGTTTATATCAGACTAGCAGAGATACTCGGCACTGCTCGGGATTAAAATGCCATAGTTTTTTATTGTTTTACTTGTTTCAGTCATGTAACTACGACCAAGCTGGAGCACTGCCATTAGTCAAAGAAACCAGCCCCAGGATTTATTCTTAGCCTAGTATTTATTCTATCGTTGTCTTTTGCCAAACCGCTAAGTAACAGGTTAGTAAACACAGCAAGATCGGTTGTCAAGCAATGGTGATGGGTACAAACACATATAAACATGCATACACACACACAAATATACACTTATATACGACAGTCTTCTTTCAGTTTCCATATACAAAATCCACTCACAAGGCTTTTGTCGGCCTGAGGCTATAGTATATTTATGTACATATATATATATATATATATATGCACACACACATACATATATATATACACACATATATATATATTCATATATATGCATATGTATGTACATATATATATACATCTATCTCTCTCTCTCTCTCTCTCTCTATATATATATATATATATATATATACTAGCAGTATTGCCCAGTGTTGCTCGGGTTTGTAAGGGAAATAACTATATAAGCATTTTTAGAGTTATAGCCAAAAAATAGCAAAAAAATGCATTAAAAATGGGAAAAAAATTATGGTAATTTTTTAAAAATCGTTGACTCATCGTAAGCATTTTTAGAGAGTTACTTCCCTTATATAATAGCGAAAAAATGCATTAAAATGGAAAAAAATGATGGTAAATTTTTTTTTAAATCGTAGACTCATCGTAGACGTGCGCTAATACACAGAAGGGCTCGATATGAATCCCGACTATAAGATACCCAGTTTTGGTTAAACTGCACCGTAAAATGTGGGAGTAGTTAGGAATCTAAATCGTAGGAGACAGACACACAACTTGACTTTTATATATAAAGATATGTATATATATATATATATATATATATATACACACACACATATATATATATATATATATATATATATATACATATATACACATATATATATATACGTACACATCTATATATATCATGTTTATATATTCGTTTTGTAAGATTCTTGATGTGAATTTGTGTGTTGAAACAGACATTGTTGTATTTGGGGATGGTCATGTTCCCAGTTTATTTGCATAAATATATACATGATTTTTATACACACACACACATATGTATATGTATATATATGTATATATATATATATATAATAGAAATATTAAAATTACTAAGTCTCTCTAAAGGAGATTATGGCAGCGTTACTGGATATTAATAGTTATCGCCATACTAATATGGCAGTCTAAATATAAGACTTAAGCTGTCGCTGATTAGCTCCAAGAGGCCACCGCCTCTAGCTAGCTATATGACACACAAACCTGCATTCATTACAACCTTCAAACAAGGAAGGTCAGCCGCTTCACCTTGCTAGTCAGACATCTGCAGACATGTTTCAGGGTTGTTGCCCTTTATCAATGCAGCGTAGTCAGAACCAGCAGGTGTCGCTACTGACCGTCTGTTCAAAGATTTTATTTACCTAGTTACAGTGGAATACATCCACTTGTTTTCAATAATAGAAATATTAAAATTACTAAGTCTCTCTAAAGGAGATTACGGCAGCGTTACTGGATATTAATAGTTATCGCCATACTAATATGGCAGTCTAAATATAAGACTAAAGCTGTTGCTGATTAGCTCCAAGAGGCCACCGCCTCTAGCTAGCTATATGACACACGAACCTGCGTTCATTACAACCTTCGAACAGGGAAGGTCAGCCGCTTCACCTTGCTAGTCAGACATCTGCAGACATGTTTCAGGGTTGTTGCAAGTCCGTGTGTCATATAGCTAGCTAGAGGTGGTGGCCTCTTGGAGCTAATCAGCAACAGCTTTAGTCTTATATTTAGACTGCCATATTAGTATGGCGATAACTATTAATATCCAGTAACGCTGCCGTAATCTCCTTTAGAGAGACTTAGTAATTTTAATATTTCTATTATTGAAAACAAGTGGATGTATAAACACATATATATATATATACATAAGTATATATATTGGGGAGATGTACTTGCATAGCAAGTGATTTGATCTGAGATTGTGTGCTGGAACGAAAACAATTGCAGCGTGGAAGGTGTTTGTAAGCCCTTTAAGAAACACACAAAAGCCGTTCGATTCACTTCAACATTTAAGTTTAATTTGTCAAAATATTTTCGTCGCTTTAAGACCGCGACCTGTTCACTGACAAAAATCCATGCTGCATAAATATATTTACATATATATATACACATATATATACACATATATACATACATATATATATACATGCATTAATATATATATACATATACACATATATATACATACATAAATATATACACGTATATATGTATATATATATATATATATTATATATATATATATATATATATACGTGTGTATATTTTAGGGGCTAAAACCACTATGTGGACAGCCATATGCTGCATATGGCTGTCCACATAGTGGTTTTTAGCCTTAAAATATACACACGTATTAGAATTTTCTCTGATTTTCAGATTTTTGTATGCTAGGCTACTGGTTTAAAATTGATATTAATTAAATTAATATTCAATTTATCTCCCTCATTATTTAAATATATATATATATATATATATATGTATATTTGAGTAATTGAATGAATTATCTTATTAAGGATAATTCGAAAGATAACCGATACCTGGGTAGAAATTCACATCAGAAAGAACACGGTTGAAGCTACGTCCCTAGATCATAGACTACGTGTCTTCGTGCGGAAATTTGTATGTTTATTTTAAAATTATAAGTATATGAAAGAATGGAGTTGAACGACTAGTTAACAAATATCCTTTATTCTCGACATATGTTTCGAAGGCTGCATATTCCTAATTCCGAAGGAATAAGGAGTACCTTATGCAGATTTCTCATCAGGAAAATCAAAGAACTTATGTCGACATCAAAATGCACAAAAAACTTTTAGCTGACCGCTCTCAAGGCGATAATGAGTGTCTCTTTATAATGAGTGACGTCAGAGTGGCTGAATGTAGAAGAATCTAGAAGTTTCTAAAGGTTCAAGAGTTCAAACGAAGTAGGAGGAGAGAGGTATAAGAATAGTGAGGTGAGAGAGTGCAGGTCAACAGAATGGTGGGTTTAAATGATTTCTTTTGTGAATGAGTGCCTGTGTGTGTGACTGTATATAACTGACTTAGTGTGTGTATGTGTGTGTCTGAATGCGTGATTGTGTTTGTGGATGGGTAGATGTCAAAAAACTGACAGCTGTGAGTTGAAAGGTCTGTATCTGTGTGTTCGATTATGTTTACTGTAGGGAAAGGAAAGTAGATAGCGAAAGGGAGAAAGAATCGGGCGAGGTGAGAGGCAACGCAAGAATGGATAGTAGTAATTGGGAATATAAGAAAATCTTTTTTGACTATTGGGGTAAAATATAGCAAAAATTTTTTTGGAAATCGAGGGGTTATCTATATTAGTCACTATTTATATGAATGAAAGGTGTGTCTTTTCCAGTGTAAGCACCTGTATGACCTTTCGACGATTGTGTTTATTAAAGGGCCTTTGGTGAACAAAATATGAAAAAGTTCGGAATTACAGATGCCACAAAATTTTCTGCCTTTATCAAACGGGAAGGACACCGACAAAATGGACCAGAGTTCCATGCAGTTGAAATCCAGATCTGTTCGATAAAAATATTTTATGAGGAGTATATAGCCAAGCAGTATGGTATGTGAATATATTTATTTAATCACTTGTCACCCTCAGAATTTCAAAGGTTTTACAGCCTTCTTCATGTAATAATAATTTCAGCATATAATATATTATATTTGTATCATCATCATCATCATCATCATCATCATTTAGCGTCCGTTTTCCATGCTAGCATGGGTTATACATTAATATGCATGTAATGCATTATACAATTGTATATTCATAAATCAGTACAGATACAGAAAGCTAGCTCATGAGATCACCAGAGCATCATGGTTACACGAATGATTCATCCAATGATACATGCATCTGTTTTCCAATAACTCATGCATGGTGATTTGATGGTCTTTCCAAACAGCTGTATTTGAACTCAGAACTCAGATGGATGAAATGCCACTAAACATTTTGCCTGGTGTGCTAATGATTCTCCCAGTTAATCATTTTAATGTCTTAGTAATTATTGAATGAGTTTTGTTTTTGTGTATACCCATCTGATATTTTAAGCAGAAATTTATTATTTTGTCATTTCCAGGTAACTTTCTGTTGTTTGTGTAATGTAGCAGCAATCTTAATTTTGGGGTTATTTCTTGCCAGTATTGACCTAGTGATGGGCTTTTCCTTGCTACACTCATAGCATTCCAGTCATTGCCTATAGTCTTCTACAGGCTTTTAGTCTAGTTGCTGTTGGGGCTGTGTTAATTTCAATTTGTTTTTAGTTTTTGGTAGTTGTTTTGGGTCAGAGAAGTGTTTGTTTAGTTCCACAGAATGTTATCATAAAATACTTTCCATGAAGACAAATTCTTTGATTTAGAGATTTCTTTGTCTTAAGAAAGTCTTTGATTTTGCATGTTATTTATATATTTATTTACGTATTTTGTATTTCTTGCAGTATTTCTCTTCCATTTTATTTTTTCTCCTTGCATGTTTTCGCTGTCAATTTTGTTCAGAATTATGAGATTTTTGGTCTTTGATTTTCTGTCTTTCTGTTCGTGTTTTCTCTTTAGATGTTCCTGTATCAGACATTTTCCAAACGTACCCAGGGTAACCAGTATAGAAACTGCATAAATTAGATGTTTTATACATGGTGGTATTGATGTTTGCCTTTACTTCTTATCTGAACATGATGGCTAAATTTGTTGTTGGTATGTTACTTTATCATGTTCTTTGTTTCATCCTTAGTTTCTTTTTCTTTCTCTTTTTTCTTCAGCAAAGTGTTGTGGCTTTGCTCCTTGGTCCACAGAACGAACTTCTATCGACTTTCAATTCCTTGCAGCATTGGTAAAGTCTTGTAAATATACAACATTTATGGCTACATTTCTTACAATACTTCATGAAATAGAGACAGAGCCAATCTTATTTGAACATCATGTTTTACAAGTGCTTGAGGTCTTCCATAGATATTTGAGTATTAAGCTGATCTTTCACATCACTGCAATTACACATGGCTGAGTTGATTCTTCATCTATGCCCAAGTTGGGCAGAGAGCTGTGAAAACAGCTATTGGGAGAATCACGTTGGTTTGAGCATGAAGTTGTGAAAATGGCTTTGAGAGAGGAATTCACCAGGAACTGTAACATATGAGGTCTCAATTCCCTCGGGTTTTTAAAGCTAAAAGTCTCTGTATTTACGGCCTTCATTGAAAGAAAATTCTAGAACTTATCACATGAACAATAAGCACTGGTTTGCTGAAATGAGGTCTGCATGTGTGATAAACTTGTGATTTAGATGTGATTGGAAATGGAGTTGGGAAAACAAATGCTATATCCTTGATTGTTTTCAACTTTGAGTTTATTGTCATAGACAAAATTTCAAACAGTAGATTTTCCCATACTTTGATCTTTATTCTGTTGTAATCATATATTCCTTTGATTGATTTAATTATTTTTAGTTCTTGGTCTCTCTATGTGGTTTATGTTTACAATGCTTTAACATCACTAGTTTCATTTTTTTTTATTGCTTGTTTTAATTTCTTGAATGTTTTTTTTCTTTCATTGGTATTATTTTAATGATATGTTCTGTCTGCTAACTATCAAATGTAAATAAATGTCTGATGCCTGATATCATTCCTGATATCGTTTTGGTTTTAAGAATGTATTTATTTAAATTGGCAAGTCTGTTTGGAAGATACAAAGTTATTTCTAGACCAAGGTTTTTTTTTATATCAGTTGTTGAAGTAATCTTATTCTATGAGCAGAGCGTAGCTGTACAATATATATGTTCAGTAAAAACATATTACACTCAAGATATTTTAAACATTTCTGTATTATAAATGTCACCTGTGTATCTTACATAATTAACATATATACACCATTGACAGGCACGATGTTACAGTTTATATCTAAGTGAATATCTTCCCATTGACATGTTCCATTCAAAGCATAATATATACTGGATCAAGACCCCACTGCCACCACTGTTTTAGAAAGCAACAAAGGACATGGCTATGGGCATCGTTTCTTAGATAAACAGTAAGATGAGAGAGTCATGGTTGGAATGGTGTTGATCACAAGTTTTCATGCACAAACAACATTATTTTCATCCTCAATACTATATATTATATATATGTATACACACACATATATACGTATATATATATATATAATATATATATAATATTATATATATATATATAATATATATTATATATATATATATATACATATATGTATATATGTATGTATATATGTATATATATATATATATATATATATATATATATATATATATATATATACATATATGTATATATGTATGTATATATGTATATATATATATATCTTAGGTTCTTGTAAGGTATAAAGTCAGGGTATTTCCAGAGAAGCTCACAACCTGAATTCTAGGGTATCAACACTAAATTTTTACTTCAAATTTTTGCATAAAGTAGCATTGCAAGCAGGGCTGATGCAGAAACAATTGTAACAAATTATTGTTCTTCCCACATGATCAGTGTTCAGCCAAGCATTATCTTTCTTTCTTGGCTTGACCACTGCCCACACAACACCTTATTTTCCTGTCTCCTGACTTTCCATCTATGTTTGTGCCTTAAGGCTTCCACTTTACATGCCAGCTCAATTTAAATTGTCCTTTTAAGTTGAAAGACACCTGTTGATGTTCTTGTCATTTGTATTTGTAACCATGTAAAAGTTTCTCCATTTTCTCATTTTTTTGTCTGTGTTGTCATATATATTCAGTTGCTTTCTTCCAAAAATTGAATGCCCTTAGCTTAGATTATTAGGGCCTGCCAATTTTGAAAAGTCTCAAGTGTAACAGACTAAAACTGCAATGAGGATTGGAAGTTTGACTGATGAAGAAAGCCACGAATGTTCTGCCCTGGTTTCTCCTGTATCATCTGTCTGTACATATGTTTTTATTGTCATCTGTTACGTTCTTACTCTCTTATTCTGTTTTATATATATATATATATATCTATATATATAAAAGTGAAGTTGTGTGAGTGTCTGTCTCCTACGATTTAGATTCCTAACTACTCCCACATTTTGTGGTGCAGTTTAACCAAATTCGGGTATATTATAGTCATGATTCATATCGAGCCCGTCTGGGTATTAGCGCGCGTCTACGATGAGTCTACGATTTTAAAAATAATTTACCATAATTTTTTTCCATTTTAAAGCATATTTTTGGGGGTTCTTCCAAATTTTTCGTGTGTCGATGGCGGCGGAGTTGGCGTCCACGCTCACACCTGCACCTGTGTTGCTTCTCACCCTTCTTCCCTCCCTCGTGAAGCTGTGGGGAAGGCAGGGTAGGGAAATCAACGTCGTAAAGCTTTGTCAAGGAGACCAGCGTTCTTTTAGAACAACGACTTCATGGCTTGAAGTCGCCAAAACAGAAATCGCTAAAAAAGCTGAAACAGATCCACAAAAACGGCAAAAACCGCCACACAGGGCAGGTTTCCTGGGCAAATAATTTGCACAACCGAATGTTTTAGTTGTTGCACAAATCTTTATATATAAAAGTGAAGTTGTGTGTCTGTCTCCTACGATTTAGATTCCTAACTACTCCCACATTTTGGGGTGCAGTTTAACCAAAACCGGGTATCTTATAGTCGTGATTCATATCGAGCCCTTCTGGGTATTAGCGCGCGTCTACGATGAGTCTACGATTTAAAAAAAAAATTACCATCATTTTTTCCATTTTAATGCATTTTTTCGCTATTATATAAGGGAAGTAACTCTCTAAAAATGTCTACGATGTGTCAACGATTTAAAAAAATTACCATCATTTTTTATTCCATTTTTAATGCATTTTTTTGCTATAACTCTCTAAAAATGCTTACATAGTTATTTCCCTTACAAACCCGAGCAACGCCGGGCGATACTGCTAGTTTTTTTTGTTTTTTATATATATATATATATATATATATATATATATATATATACGCACACACAACATACAGGAAGTAAATAGACACCTTTAATTTTCAAAATCTTTTTATTTGATATTAATTGGTTGAAGGAGAGGTTTCTAGCTGCTCATCCATAATACCCAAGCATATGCAGATATGTAACACACGTTTTTGGATTAACTTCTAGCTGTTTTGCAATGTCAGAAACCTGTGAACGGGGTTCATTTTCCACAATTCTCTTCAAACAGTGAAGCTTCCTTTCCAAGGGCCCAGGTCGGCCAGGACGAGAATCTGTTGATTCTTTTCCTTGGCTTTTGAATGGCACTATAATTCTATTAACATTAGCAAGAGGAATTTGAAGATTTTCAGCAATTTTTCACTGGCTAA
>NC_042998.1:52463226-52483226 GCF_006345805.1 Octopus sinensis | reverse complement strand
GCCCTAAAACCTCTCTTCAAAGTGGAGGAAGAAAAGACAAAGAAGGGTCAAACAAAAGGGATTGTCTCCCTTAGACCAGCTGTCCAGAATCTACCCAGTCAGCTTGCAGGTTTCAGGATTTCAGAATCACTGAAAGTGTAAGCAGGGTCCTAGAACATACAACACATGCAATACATACAATTCAAATACTACATTCTAAGGACTGTACTCATTTCCACCAAAATTTGTGCAAATAATAGAAATCTTTATAGCATTTATAATACATTATCTATATCAGTGCAATGTATGTTACTTCTAGAGTAAATATGTCAACGTATGAACATGGTTGTACTATTTGTCCATTTCTTTTACTATTCTTACTTAAAGTATCATTATAGAGATGGTTTCCTTTTACAATTCCAGTATTCTAGATATTTACATTCCTATATCCTTATTTAGATTCTAGCTGTTCTATAAATAAGTTAATGGTTGCTAAGATTGGAATATCTATCAAGAGACACCTTGTTTTGTCTGATTATACTTGTGAGCAATATCTAACTAATTTACTTATTTCTGTCTTTGAGAATTGGTATTTTCCAAAGTATAGACAAATTGTCACTTTCTGAAATATATGGTGACATATGTTTATACCATTCTTTCAGAATTCTATGATATTTTCAGAATGTTTGGTGTAAGACACTTTCAGCTAATTATACTAGAATTAACAAAAGCAAGCTGATCAATTTCTGTATTGCATCTTCACATATTCGATATCAGCTTTTACGTTCTTTAGATTTGCCTTTAGTACCTCATGACGAGAAAAGCTTTGATCCCAATACACCAGTCAGGACCCATTCCTAGGTTTGTCTATGAGTCTTTGATTTAGAGTTAACATTCTCTGAGCTTTTTCCACATATTTTATGATGGTATTTGGGAATAAGTATTTTTACATTTATAATTCATGTTTCTTTATATCAATTTGCTTATATATTTCTTTACTACCCACAAAGGGCTAAACAGAGAGGGGACAAACAAGGACAGACAAACTGGTACTTAATTTATCGACCCCAAAAGGATGAAAGCCAAAGTCGACCTCGGCGGAATTTGAACCCAGAACATAACGGCAGACAAAATATGGCTATGCATTTCGCCCGGCGTGCTAACGTTTCTGCCAGTTCGCCGCCTTATCAATTTGCTTATAGTTATGCTAAATCCTACCTGTTATTATATAGTATTTACCATATGAATCAATGGAATATTCAGCAAAATGGTAATGTGAAAATTATAAAATAATAAAGGTGGCTAGATGCAATATAAAACAAAAAAGAAAAAATTCAGTTGTCACTTAATAATGACTAAAGATGCAGGGTAAAACCTACATAGCTAGAAACAAGAGTCAAAAACCCTGTATAGCCACAAAAAGCACACTGTCTATGTGCTAACTTGCTAGTATAGTGATCTCACTCACTGTGGGGTGGTTATCTCCCCTGTCAGTACATAGACGTGTGCATAGAATTAGGAGGCCAGAAACCACTGCCAACTCTTTCAGGAAGTATGGTAAGGAAACAAATCCTGTTGCAACACATATGACCTTCCAGCAACGACCCTCTCCAGCCAAAGTTTAGCCACAGCCTCCAGCAGCTTCAGATAAGTGTCAGAATTTAGCCTAAGGCTGTGTTCAAAGATGTGGGGCAGCATGATGCCACTCTGACAGGAGACATACTCAAAGACCATCACAGTTTGGGGGAACTTGGTTTTTATGAAGTCCATGTCATTTCTTACAGCCTTTCCAGTGTTCCCAGAGCATTGAGCAGCAGTCATAATTATGGGATGACGTCAGCAGCTGGGGAGCTGAGTGGAAGAGGAAGGAGCAGGAGCGATGCAAGTGCAGGCAGGGCAGCATTGGGCTTTTTCGATCGAGGTAGCCAAGGGAGTTGGACGTGTGAGTGCTTTGTTAAGGTAGGGGAAAAGCAGCTGCTATTTCTAGTGTTCGGGTCAGGCCGCATGGAAGGGTGCATTACCACTGAAGAAGTCTCTATCGACGAAGAGAAGGTAGGTGTCCTTATTTCAAATCTCACGCATACACCACAATAATGTTGGGCATTTTGTTACCCATTGTGGATCATCATGGTACAGGTAACTCTTTACCAATATTCAGATGGCTTACAGCCTTCCATGTCATCTAACTTCTCTTCGATCACAACCTTAATCTTTATGCTCTCCAACACTGCTGACTGTTCATTAATACATCAAGCTGTCTTGAAAAAACGTGACATTAAAAAATCCTAAAATTTTTTTTGCACACTTTGTATAATATAGCTCCTTTGAAAATGGTAAACAATGCTTTGTATTGTTTGTGTTTCTGAATGTATTTAGATCAGTTCCTAGCGGTTTGTTTTTATTCCCAACAGGGATTTTTAAAGTCCAACAATCAGAAATTTTATAACAATTTTCTGATAGCAGAATACTCCTATCTCATTCTTTTTGTAGCAAATTAACTTTTGAATGGTATATTGATTTCTTCTTTAGAGCCTGACTATTTTTCAGCTCATAGATAATAACATTCATCAGAATTTCGGTCACATACCTGAAACAGTGCCACTGTTAAAAGCATTTACAAACATTCTAGTACACAGCCTATTCTTCCACATTTAGAATTTAATCTTGATCCTGTTTCTATTTCTAGCAGGGTAAACAAGCACATGCAAACACCCTCATCTATTCATGTCTCTTGAAACCCTATTGTACATGTGTAGTGTTTATTGGTAAGATAAAATGATAAACAAAGGGACAGACAGATAGAAAGAGAGTTTGTTCTTATGCTGAGTGATGTACTGTACTCCCTGAGAATTCCTGCGAAATTATTTCAATGTAGAAAGATCTCTTACCAACATATTTTTTTTCATTCTTTAAAATGCCAAAATGAAATGTAATGTCTTGATATGGTTCCATTCAGAATATTTTGCTGTTTTGTTTCTGCTTTTCCATACACACATGATAAACATACCAGCTGGGATGTCATGTATTTTTTTATCAAGAAACTGAAACTCTACAAGAACTCAAAACAATTGGCTGATTATATGAAACCTAAAACAATAACATGAATAATGACAATAGCGAAAATAACAAGAAAATCTTATCATTTTTCATGCAGACAGCATCTTGGAAATTATATAATCTTTAAACAATTCTATTTTCCTATGACAACCAATGTACAATCTTGTATGCTATTTAGGGAATCCTATCATCACATCTTCAACAAGTATGGTGAAGGCTATGCTTTGCTGATGAATTCAGCATAAATTCAAAACGTGTCTAAAATTGCCACCCACCATACTTGGAACAAGAAATAATTTTAACCCTTTAGAATTCAGATTATTCTGTCAAATGTAATGCTTATTTACTCCCATTGTTTTGAATTAATCATGGATTATCTTGTAGCTCTGAGATTTTCATGTGATAGCTTATTTTAGAAGGACATTGTAGGGCAGGTGTGAGATGCTGTATCTGGGTGATGTGACTACAAAACATATAGAATATTTTGGCCAGTTATGGCCCAGTTTGAATGCTAAAGGGTTAATTAGTGATGAATGTCATTTATACCCACTAAGTAATTTATTTATTTTTGGCAGCTTTTTAATGTTCCTGCATTAAATAGATTAAATTAGTTTTCACAATTATAAATAAATATAATGAAAAGCCATTGCAAGCAGTTCTCTTAGCAGCTTTGCTATTATGGTTCCTTAATTATTCTGCCAATCTTTTCCTTCCTTAGGTCATAAGCCTGAGCACCAACACATCTAGTATAAGAGTAAAGAGAATCTCTTTAAGATTGGTAATTCAAATGATATGAGTGCCTTTGACTTTCATGGAACTCATCTGCTTTTGTCAAACCTTGTCTTTTAATCCTACTGAGTGCCTAAGCATCTTCCTTGCAGAGCAAGCTGAGTGAGGAGGATGTGTAGTTTCTACCTACTCAACCACGAGCAGGTAGTACTTGGTTATGTGATAACCAGAAGCAAAGAGCATTAAAAAGCTAACTAACTTCAAATAACTTTTGTGCAAGAATGCCTGTGTGGTTAAGAAAATTGCTTCATAATCACATAGTTTCAAGTTCAATCCCACTGCATGGTACCTTAAGCAAGTGTCTTCAACTATAGTGTCAGACAAATAAAAGCCTTGTGACTGGATCTGGAAGACAGTAAGTGAAAGAAGCCCATCATAGATATGTGTGTGTTTGTGTAGGTTTGTGTTTCCTGGTCTTCACATCATGTGACAATTGTACAATGATTGTCACGGTTATACAAGCACTGTCATTCATTTCCAACTTTTTGTGAGAACATATCTGGCTTGGGAGAAAATAGTACCTTGCTTAGAAACTGGTAAGGAGTGGCCAAAGGAAAGGCACCCAGCTATAGAAAATTTGCTTCAACAAATTCTGTCTGACGCATGCAAACATGGAAAAGTGGGCATTAAATGACAATGATTTATAATCAGTATTATATTATTAGGGCTTGATTAAAGAAGTGTGAGAGAATTAATAAGAATTGATGTGTATGTAATGATAATTTGTTATTTGTACTGAGAAGTATCTTTCATTTCTACCAAAATACAAGGGGATGCTGAAAAGTTCCTGGCTTTAAGTCTATCGTAAAAGACCTGACTGGAGGCCCAACCTTCTGAGTTCTTTTACAGGGCTTAGAAAAACTGAAGGACCCCTACAATAAGTGTGTGAATCTGAGAGGGGAATATGTTAGATAAAATCATAATTAATTGATCCTCCTGTATTTTCTTTTACCCAAAGCCGGGAACTTTTCTGCGCCTCCATATAGATTAATAGTAGTGATAAAAGAATTGTGTGTGACCCACAGCCTAACAATAAAAGTAAGCCTTCACCAATTCTGACCCTAACTCTAAACTTTTCAAATGACCCAGACACTGGAATATATTCCATATCACCTGGTTACACCAATGGAAGCTTTCTTTACACCAATATTATCTGGATAAAATATTCATCTTCAATAAATTGGTGAAATAAGGTATTTGTAACTCTTGTGATCACTTCTAGGGTGATTTTGTTTCATCTATCTTTGGAGTATATTGCGTTTTTCTTTAAGCATATAACAACGGTTGTTTATCATATCAGGCAACTAAGCTGTACTAATAGTAATCACCTCAGCCATAGAAAACTGCTTCAACAAATACCATCAATTCCAAGCAAGCATGGAAAGTGAATATTAAATGATCATGATGATTAGGATGGTGATATGAGGATTTTGAGAAGAGTTTCCCACCACAGTGAAACTGAGTTCTGGGAGTGTTGTTGTGTCCAGTTGCATATAACATTTGCTGATGAAGTCAGCATAAATTCAAAACATGTCTAAAATTTCCACCCACCATACTTGACATAAGAAATAATATTAACCCTTTAGAATTCAGATTATTCTGTCAAATGTAATGCTTATTTACTCATATTGTTTTTGAATTAATCATGGATTATCTTGTAGCTTTGAGATTTTCATGTGGTAGCTTATTTTAGAAGGACATTGTGTGGCAGGTGTTAGATGGTGTATCTGGCTGGTTTGACTATAAAACATGTAGAATATTTTGGTTAGTTATGGCCCAGTTTGAATGCTAAAGTGGATGTTAAATTATCATAATGATCAGGATGGTGATATGAGGCTTTTGAGAAGAGTTTCCCACCACAGTTTTCACACACCCTACTCCAACCAAGCAAAAATAGACAAGGAGCCTTCACAGCCCTTCAGCAGGTCAGCTCCAGTCAAACCATCCAACCCACACCAGTATGGAAAACAGAATGTGTGCATGTGTGTGTGTGTGTGTGTGTGAATGTGTGCATGCATGCGTGTATGTATGTATGCGTGTGTGTGTGTGTTTGTAGGATTTCCACATAGTTTGTGGCCACCAATTTCACCTCTAGGCTATTGTACTCTGCTAAAAGCACTCAAGGACCTGATGGTATTGGGAACCAGTAAGGTGGCAAGCTGGCGGAATTGCTAGCATGCCGGGTGAAATGCTTAGCCGTATTTCGTCTGCTGTTATGTTCTGAGTTCAAATTCCACCAAGGTCAACTTTGCCTTCCATCCTTTCGGGGTCGATAAATTAAGTACCAGTTACGCACTGGGGTCGATGTAATTGACTTAATCCGTTTGTCTGTCCTTGTTTGTCCTCTCTGTGTTTAGCCCCTTGTGGGTAGTAAAGAAATAGGTATTGGGAACCAGTTGCTGGATTAAACCTTCAAACTGTCATTACATTGTGAATGAAACACAGTACAATACAAAGCAGCAATTTGATTATTATGAAAAATAAATAAAACTTAGTTGAATAACTAAACAATAAACTCAGAAATGAATAAATATATAAATAAATAGATAAATAACTTTCATTATGAATTGTTTTGTTTTTTACCAGTATTTTCAGTTGTTTACTTTCGCTGATAATATTCTGATAACTGAATACTTGTAGTGAAATAAGGTAACCCAGTATTTTAATCGCTGGCCTTTATCACCAGATGGCAGATGACTAATAACTATTATCTTGTATCTTTTACTTGTTTCAGTCATTAGACTCCAGCCATGTTGAGGCCCCACCTGAAAGAACTTTTAGTCGAACGCCAGTACTTATTTTATTTTAAAGCCTATCAATCGCTGTTGCTGAACTGCTAAGTTATGGAAATGTAAACACAGCAACACCAGTTGTCAAGTGGTGGCGGGGTAACAAACACATACACAAACACACACAGACAAGCACATGCATGTGCACATTAATTTTTACACACACACACACACACATGCACAAAACAGGCTTCTTTCAGTTTCTCTCTTCTGAATCCACTCAAAAGGCTTTGGTCAAGCCAAGGCTATTGTAGAAGACACTTGCCCGAGGTGCCACAGTGGAACTGAACCCTGAGCCATGAGGTTGGTGAACAAGCTTCTTACCACAAAGCTACACACAAATAATTATGACATTCCTTAAGAAAGCTATAAAATCATTCTGCAGTTAAATTAATTGATCTATGGTATTTCATTGGTGTTTAATTTATTGATGGCCAAAAAAGGATGATGGAAAAAGTCTAACTGAAGTAGGGTTTGGTACAATGAGGTAGAATACACATAGGCACAGACGTGGCTGTGTGGTAAATGTGAGTGGTTTGCTTTTGAAGGAAAATAACTTTAAATCTGTTATAAAATTTGTGATTTCACTGGTGATGTTTACAGTTTTCGGTGAACTTTGTATTTTAATTTACGAATATAAACTAGTCTCAGAACTTGTAACAACAACAACAATAATAACAGCAGTGGCAGCAGCAACATCAACAACCACATGGTTCTGAGTTCAGTCCCACTGCATGGGAAAATGTCTTCTATTACAGCTTGGACCAGCCAAGGCCTTGCAAGTGGATTTGGTAGACAGAAACTGAAAGAAGCCTATTATATATATCTGTGTGTGTGTGTGTGCATGTGTGTGTGTGTGTGTGTGTGTGTGTTTGTCTGTCTGTCTGTCTGTGTGTGTGTGTTTGTGCTTGTCTCCACCACCACCACTGCTTGACAATCAGTGCTGGTGTGTTTACATTCCTGTAACTTAGCAGTTCAGCAAAAGATACCAATGGAATAAGTACCAGGCTTTAAAAACTTAAGTATTGGGTCAATGCATTCAACTAATAATTCTACAAGGCAGTGCCCCAGCTTGGCCACAGTCTAATGACTGAAACAAATAAAAACTAAAAGATAAAAAGTAAAACAGGAATTAATCCTTCTCACTGCTATTTGTGGCATCAATTAACCAAGACATTCAATAGTTAACTAACAGTGGTTACCAGGAGAAAGATTATCAGGCTGGGAAAAAATACTTCTAGTTTTAATATTATGCAACTTTCTGGATTTTTTATTAATTCTTTTTTTTTTTTTTGATAACTCAGACATGTTATTTATAAATGTGAGTGGTTTGTTTTTGAAGGAAAATAACTTTAAATCTGTTATAAAATTTGTGATTTCACTGGTGATGTTTACAGTTTTCAGTGAACTTTGTATTTTAATTTACGAATATAAACTAGTCTCAGAACTTGTAACAACAACAACAACAATAATAACAGCAGTGGCAGCAACAACAACAACAACAACAACAACAATAATAATAACAACAATAATTGATGCATCATCGAAAATATCTTCCTATTTACTAAGTTTACAGCCTACTTAAATAAATCAAGAGGAATATGAATCTAAATAAGCCAGTAAAAAATGTAAGGGAAGAAAAGAAAGCAAAAACAAAAAAATCAACAAACAAAAGCATACAATGAATAAATTTTGAGTTTTGTGCAGTAAGGAAGAAATTAAGATTGACACTCATCTTTAAATGGCAAAAGAGAGGAGAAATTTGCATGCTTTCTACTAAAGTTTGATATCACGGAAAGGAATTTAAATAATCATGCAACAATTAAACTTAAAAACCAGGGGTTTTCAACCATTTTTTTAATCTACGGTCCCCTTTGATTATTATTTTATTCTGGTGGCCCTCCTATAGCCATTCAATGTTTAAAAACTAGTTTTATAGAAACTTCTTTCAAAGTTCTTATTTTGTTTTTCAACATTAACTTGTGTAGGTTGAAATATGTAATTTGCTCAAGAGAAACTTAGCTGTTTCTGGCAATACCTACCAATACATACATCTAAAGCAAGACATTTTTAGGGGCCCTTAAAACACTAATGTGGGTCCCCAATTTACTATTTAGTTGTGGGGACCCCCCCCCCCCAAAGTCTTATATGGACCCTCAGGGGCCACGTGGACCCCAGTTGAATACCACTGATATAAACCAATGTGAAAGTGTCTGTGGTTGCTTAAACTGCTGAAAATAGCTTCAAAAGTTCCTTCAGACTTCACCCTGTTGCTTTACAAATGGAATAATATACTGAACAACTCAGTCCTGAATATAATCCTTTCTACTATAGGCACAAGGCCGGCAATTTTCAAGGAGGGAGATAGTCATTTACATCGACCCTAGAGCTTAATTGGTACTTATTTTATCAAATGTGAAAGGATGAAAGGCAAAACTCACAATGGTGGGATTTGAACTCAAAATCTAAAACTGGAAGAAATGCTGCTAAGCAATTTGTCTAGCATGATAATGACTCTACCAGCTTGCAGCCATTTTTTTGTTTTTCTAATTTTAGCACAAGGCCATCATTTTTGAGGGGAAGGGTAAGTACTTGATTCGTACTTTATTTTATCATCCCATGAAATGTTGAAAGGCAAAAATCAACATCAGTGGAATTTGAACTCAGAACATAGAGTCCAGAATATAATACATACATGAAACAATAAGAAATGGATTGCAAATTTTGGCATAAGGCCAGCAATTTTGGGAGTGGGAGTAAATTGGTTACATTCATGCCAGAGCTCAAACGGTACTTAGTTTATCAACCCCAAAAGAGTGAAAGGCAAAATTGACCTCAACAGAATTTGATCTCTGAATGTGGAGTCAGATGAAATGCTAAGAATCTTGCTAATGATTCTGCCAGCTCACCACCTTAAGCTTATCAAATAATCCTATCTACTATAGGCACAAGGCCTGAATTTTGGGGGAGGATCCTAGTCAATTACATCGACTCTAGTAACGTATACTTATTTCTTATTTTGTTATTGCCCACAAGGGGCTAAACACAGAGAAGACAAAGGAGGACAGACAAATGGACTAAGTCGATTATATCGACCACAGTGTGTAACAGGTACTTATTTAATCAACCCCAAAAGGATGAAAGGCAAAGTTGACCTCGGCAGAATTTGAACTCAGAACATAACGGCAAATGAAATACCTATTTCTTTACTACCCACAAGGGGCTAAATACAGAGAGGACAAACAAGGACAGACAAACAGATTATGCCGATTATATCGACCCCAGTGTGTAACTGGTACTTATTTAATCGACCCCGAAAGGATAAAAGGCAAAGTCGACCTCGGCGGAATTTGAACTCAGATTGATATACACTTCTATTTGTTCAGAAAACGACATGTTTCCTTGATTTCTACAATATTGACTTTATATTGATGTACTTTTATGGCCTACACCAGTAAAGTTCAAAGCCACATTCAAATTTACATTTTGTTTCATTTAGACTATGTGAACATTTTCAATTTATTTTATGGAGAGATTGTCGTGAATTGGACAAAACACTCCTTTTCCCATAAAACATAATACTAAACAAACAACAGGCAATGAATATTGTATACATAAGATACGTTTCTGCAGTTTCATTGTCCACAATGACATGTGCAGGTTATACGTGAATGCATATGATACATGAATAAACACAAAAGTCATTGAGCTATCTACATGTAATCGTCGTCATTGTCAATGTTGTCGTCATTATCATTTTAACATCAACTTTTCCATGCGTGCTTGGGTTAGACAGCAGTTGTAGAGGTGGATTCTCTATGGCTGGATGCGTTTCCTGTCACCTACCCTCACCTGTTTACAAGCAATGCACTGTGCTCCAGCCATGACCTCAGGTGTTACTATCACATGATGTCAAAGAGACACTAACATACACATACATATACATATATAAATGCAGAAACACACATGCATACACATGCTCGCACACACAAACACACACACACACACACACACACACACACACACACACATGAGTGAGTGGAGAAACGAAAGAAAGTGTGGTAGCTATGTTGGCCTTCCTGCACCTCTACATTTATTTGAATTTTCACCGACCCGAGGAAAAGGCCTGTTAGGGGTTTGGAAACTTTAAGTAGCACAGAATCCGAATCAAACTGTTTTGAGCAATATACTTTTTTCCACTGAGAGCTTATATGCCCCAATATTAGACTATTTTCTTTAGTCATTGCACAGTAATTGCTTATAAACTTTAAGCTTATAAAAAAATATTATTAAGATCATAGAGGTAGTCAGAGTGTGTGATAGTGTACTTAAACATAGGCTAGTCTTGCAGAATAGTATAGCTACAATTATATCTGCCTATGTCCCACAAGCAGGCTTACCAAATGAACAGAAGGACCACTTTTATGATATTCTTCTGCAGGCAACCTCAAAGACAAGTGACAATGATCTCATCTTCGTGGCTGAGGATTTCACCGGCCATGGCTCCTTCATGAACCACCTGATTTACAATACACGTGACTACATGATAATCCACAGCACCAGCTATTTTAAGCTTGATATCTTTCATGGTGTTCATGGGGGCCCGAAAAAAAGAGGGAACAAGGCTACTGGAGTTCTGTCGTGCAAATGACCTTTTGATCTGCAACACCAACTTCAGGAAGCCAGCCATCCACCTGATAACCTATCAATCAGGTGATTCTTCTAGCCAAATCGATTTCATTCTCCCTAGACAGTGGGATGCATGGTTGCTCTTAAATACAAAGACCCTCCCTGGTGAAGAATGTATCCCTCAGCATTGATGAGTCATTAGTGATTTTAGACTCCAGGCCAGAAGGATACCAAGAAGCAGACCAATCTGGAAAAGAAGGATTTGGAAGCTTAAGGACCCTTCATATGGTAGGAGATTTAGGGACATCCTAATTGAGAAATGTGATGAGAGGGAGGAGGAGTTACAAATTTGTGATATAGAGGAGACCTGGGAATTCCTGCGAGACAGCTTGCTGAGTGCCACCAATATTCAAAGCATTTGTATGATGAATCAAGTTTGCAGAATACTTGTAGGAACCAACAGAAGACTGTTTATGATTTTTACCCAACCTACTACAAAACTTAAATAAAAACAGCTAAATCTCTGTAGAATCACATCTTACTGCCCTATGATTATCTGTTCACACAAAATGACTGGTTCATCATGGATAGAATGCCTTCGAGCATAATTCTGTTCGGTTGAGACAAGGAATAATTACAATTTGTTTATCACAAGCTGGCAAGTATAAGTGAAGGCAAAGCTTATCTCTGCTCAGTTTGAGCATTCTTCTGCCCTAGTATTTTCTTTAACCCTTTCGAGACATGGTGTTTTGATATGTGTAGTCAAAAAGCCCAAATTTCTTTTGCTATTGAGGTACATCTACCAAAAGACGACCTCTGATTAACTATTACATTTCAAAACTGGATCGGCCTCCAAGTCCTTTCAGCACGTATCACTTGGGCGGATCAATCTGTCAACAACATTGGTTTCTAATAAAGTTTTAAAGCTTTAAGGCTTTAAGGCTTTTTTGTGTGTGTCATCAATCATTGTGATTGTAAGGCTTCATGGTTAGTGTATTTGACTCATGGCTGTAAGATCATGAGTTTGATTCCTGGCAGTGTTTTGTATCCTTGAATAAGACACTTTATTTCACATTGCTCCACTCAGCTGGAAAAAAATGAGTAGTACCTACATTTCAAGGAGCCAGCCTTATCACATTAAATGTATGCATGTCTGTGGAAGGCTCAGCCACTTGCACATTAATTTCACAAGAGGGCTGTTCCAGGCTGTTCTATTGATTGGGTCAACTGGAGCACTCATCAACATAACCGATGGATTGCCAGTTAGTTAGTCTATTAAGATTAACCTCTATTTCTATCTGGTGCCTATTTATTTTATTGTCTACAAAGGGATAAGAAATTACTTGTTTGCCTAGGGTTAAATAATAACAATAAGTATGAATGACATTAAACTGTAATAAAATAAAAATTATTTCTTTTCATGTCATCATGATGCTTCAAATTTAGGAAAAGAATGAAAAAAAACATAGGAAGTTTGTTATGTTTGTACTAAATCAACATCCACATATAATCCTATAATCCCATTATATTATTTATTCCCAAGAGTAAAGACTAGCTTTTAAACCTTTAAATACACATCCATATATGGCTGTGATTCTGTAATGCAAAACTGCCAAATTTAAAGCAGCTACACTGAAATTAAAAACCCTCATCATAATTTTATGTAAAATACCTATTGTTGTTCCACACATCAGTTTAATGATGACATTTTTATTAAGCTTTTCTAAATTCTTGATAATTTTCAAAATGAATGGAAACACTGTGTTGTAAATGGGTTACTAAAACACTGATGATAATGACTTGTGTTAAAAAATCTATTTCAAGTGTTAATCACATCACCAAAGTGTGTCAAACAGAAAATAGATTATACTGCTTTGTCTCTCTTGAATAGTTAACAATAGATAAGCCAGAGCTATACGAACAATGGTTTCAATAATTCATAGAAAAATATTTAAATGTGTAGGAATCAGCTGGTTTATACAAAGAAAGCAAGATGTAAAATGGTGAAAGCTGAAGTACTTTGGAGATGATAAGAACAGTAAAGACTGTCTTTGGTCTCGAATGACCAAGAGAGCAAGATGTAAAATGGTGAAAGCTGAAGTACTTTAGAGACGGTAAAAACAGTAAAGACTATCTTTGGTCACGAATGACCAAGAGAGTGCTCCTAGAAAGTTCCCCTCCATGGCACAAGTCTGGACAAGATTGTTTGTGGAATTGAGCTCAGAATCTCATGATTGTAAGTTGAGTGCCTGAATAACACTTTACAACTCTATTGGAGCCTTGACTATGAAGTACAATTTATCTGGAAAGAATTACATTTATGCCCATATAGAGAATGAATGGGATCAACAATGGAAAAAATAAATTTGTGTGTGTGTGTGTGGTGTGTGTGTGTGTGTATGTGTGTGTGTGTGTGTGTGTGTGCATGCGTGGATGATTGTGTGTCCAAGAATAGAGGTGATAGCAAGCCAGGTAAGACAGCCAGTTTAGTCACCATCCACCTGACCTCAAAACAAGTAGTAATGGATTACATTGTAAAAGTAGCAGGATGTCCCTGACCTGATGCTTGCTATAACCATTGTCAATATCGTTGTGATATCATTACTGTTTTGCTCTAAATTATCTTATCTTGTTATTCAGATGGAAACAGTAAATGGATTACGATAGGTACTTCAACAGTTCAGTCAACTGAACTGCCAACTTATTAAATTGTAGTATAGGTGGATGAGTATTCCATAGACATATGAGGGGATGCTGAAAATTTCCTAACTTTGTGGTAAAAGAAAAATACAAAAGTATCAGTCAATTATGATTTTATTCAACATATTCCTGCTCTCAGATTCACACACTTATTACAGTGGTCCTTTAATTTTTCTAAGCCCTGTAAAAAGAATTCAGAAGGTTGGGCCACCAGCCAGGCCTTTTGTGATACCCTTGAAACCAGAAACTTTTCAACACCCTCTTGTTCATATCCTTAGAGTAATCCTTAATCAAAATCTGCATGACATGTTATGTAACAAAGCTAGCATTTTGAATAAGAGGTACAACCGAACTATTAAGCTTCCAAATAGTTTTTAATTTCCTTGATTCACACATGAGACTTGTATTCACTTAAGGCTAAAGGACTCCCTTTGGTCAAGAATGACCATGGAATTGTACTGAGAATGTTCCTCTCTGAGGCACAAATCTGGGCAAGGTTGTTTATGGAAAACCAGCAGTCACCCATGCATAACAATCATCCCTCTCCACGCCACTGATGTTATCCAAGGGAAAGGCAAAGACCAACATAGCTTGGCACCACTGACATCACAACTCATTTCTACAGCAGAGTAGACTGGAGCAACATGAAACAAAGTGTCTTGCTCAAGAATACAACACACAGCCTGGTCTGGGAATTGAACTCACTATCTCATGATTGTGAGCCCAGCACTCTAACCACTGAGCTATTGTAGAAAATATTAACCAAAAGTTACCTTCAATGCAATTGAACCTGTAACCTTGTGATTGCAAAACCGACTGCCTATGTCATCGATTTATGCATGAAAGAGCTACACAGGCATTCATACTGCTATCTCAGCCTGCTGATGCTCAGACTTCAGCTCTGACACAACTAATGGGAGTGAGCCACCTGTGTGCAAAGTTCTTGCAAGCAACTTCCAGTTATTTACACCTACTATTGTTACATTCACTCCATCACCACAGGGCTTTCCACTTCTCTGAACAGAACACCTTAGATGGTGACTAAGAAAGTTGGTGTCATCCCCGCCTCCCCAAACTGTCTCCCTGGGCCTCCACACCAAGTACCAAGTGGTATACAAGAGTATACTCTACACAATTAAATATTTTAATTTGATAGGCTTTGACTTAAGAGAGTGATTTGGCTGTTATTTCTAACAAGTCAAGTCAATGCATAGACGCTCCCTCCTTCACTTGCTCTATGACCATATAAAGGCTTATTCCATAGCTCAAAGGATGTGTTGTCCATGGTGATGGTAATGGAGGAAAAGTGTTGAATGTGCGTGCATGCATGTGTAGGTGGGAAATAATGTTAATATTGGCTTTTAAAGGTCATTTCCTTGTTATTGTATTTCTATTGTTTGTTTTGCAGCTTTTTATTTTTTTAAATGTATAGTAATTTTAGAATAGAACGCAAAGAAAAGTAAACATATTCTTGTTGGTTAATATTGCCATTATAAAAACAGTAAAATGGCCGAATAATTAGCACACCAGGTGAAATGCTTTGCAACATTCCATCTGTCTTTATGTTATGAGTTCAAATTCTGCTGAGGTCAACTTTGCCTTCCATCCTTTCAGAGTCAACCAAATAAGCACTAGTTGAGTACTGGGGTCAAGTAATCAATTGACCCCTTCCCCAAAATTGCTGGCCTTGTGCCAAATTTTGAAATCAATATTATTACTATAAAAAAGTACCAATCAAGTACTGGTGTTAATGGTAATGATTAACTCTTCTCAGCAAGTGTTCACCTTATGCCTATTGTTATCATTATTATTATTATATTATTATTATTATTATTATTATTATTATCATTATTATTATTATTATTAAGTTTAATTTGTCAAAATATTTTCATCGCTTTAAAGCACGAATTTTTGTCAGTGAACAGGTCGCAGTCTTAAAGTGACAAAAATATTTTGACAAATTAAACTTAAATGTTGAAGTGAATCAAACGGCTTTTGTGTGTTTCTTAAATGGCTTACAAACACCTTCCACATTGCAATTGTTTTCGTTTCAGCACACGATCTCAGATCAAATCACTTGCTATGCAAGTACATCTCCGTAATATTATTATTATTATTATTATTATTATTATTATTATTATTATTATTATTATTTCTCAGAGCTCTCAGTCTTACTTGCTTTAGTTGATTCTGTGAGAGCAGGCAGCAACTTATTGTCAGAGGTCTCGCAGAGTCTCTTTCTACAAATCATAAGTTTTAGTACCTGGATGTTAACTTAATGTGGAGGGTATTCAACACCCAAGCACTAATCTGAAAATCCTAGCTGTACCAAATAGAACAGTTTTTTGGGTCTGCTCTATCCTCAGTTCCAATTTCTCCGACATATTTCTCATACCTGAAACTTCAAAGTCATTGTCAATATTATTCTTTTTAAAGAATAATAAATTAAAAATCGACAAAAGTATGGGGTAACTCTTCAGATTAAAGTAAAATGGTTTTTATTATAAATGATGCCAGTGTCACATAACTGGCACCCATTATGGTGGTGTCTAAAAAGCGCCATTTGAGCGCTGGGCCTCATGGAGACAATGTGGCCAATGCCAGTGTCACATAACTGGCACCCATGCTGGTGACATGTAAAAGCACTCATTTCACTCTCAGACTGAAGTTGGTGCAGCCCCTGAGGTTACCAGCCTTGGTGAAACCATCCAACCCATACCAGCATGGACAATGGCTGTTAAATGATGATAATGATGATGAGTGTTAATGGTGAGTTGAATGATGATGAGCACCATGCATCTTGCGCAAGAGCATTTATACATCCATATCTGTTAACGGTTATTTTTTATGCTTTCCTCGCTGTATTGCATATTCGTTTCTTTTTTGCATCTGTTATTTTATTTTTGATCTTCTATATAAATCAAGATATATCCTTTGTTTTACTGCTTTTCTTTACATGAAATGAGGAGATACATTGCGGAACTGTTATTTTAGCGAGTTATATCTATTTATCATCCGAAGGGACACATCGGCACTGCCGGATGTTACTGAATCAGTTGTTAAATACCCTACCTGTGAGTGATCAATACTAATGTGCCAAAACAACTGTCATGATTAATAAATGTTCTCGTATCTTCCATCTTTCAGCTTTCATTTACCACACACACACACACACACACACACACACACACACAACACACACACACACACATATATATATTTCGTTTTTGGTTTTGGTTTGCAAGATACTTTATATGAGTTCGTGTGTTGAAGCATATTCTGTTGTGTCTGGGGAGAGTCATTTTCTTTTTGTGCCTTATAATGTAACACACTCACCGGTAAAATTTCCCCTTATTTCTTATTTTTATTTTCCTAAAATTTTCGTTGTGTCTTGCAACCTTTTCAATAGTCTTTTCAAGAGTCAAGACTATTGAAAAGGTTACAAGACATAATGAAAATTTTTGGAAAATAAAATTAAGAAATAAGGGGAAATTTTACCGGTGAGTGTGTTACATTATAAGGCACAAAAAGAAAATGACTCTTCCCAGACACAACAACAGTATATATATATATATATATATATATATATATATACACACACACATATATATATATATATCAAAGTATATAACCTTACCAACTGGTTTGGCACCATATGTTAGATAGTTGTATATTACATAACATAGTAAGTATCTAATACACATGCTCTTCAAGCATGGCATGCATACTCACCAAATGGTGAGTTTGGCTATAATGGATCTATAATATTCCATAATTTGATTAATATCTTTTATTTGTTTCAGTCATTTGATTGCAACCACTATGATGATGATGATGATGGTGACTACTGTTATTATTTAATGTCTATTTTCCATGCTAGCATCACTTGGACAGTTTGATCCAAGCTATCAAGTAAGGAGAGCTGCACCAGATTCCAATCCAATCTGAATTGGCTTGGTTTCTGTGGTTGGATGCTTATATCATCATCATCATTATCATCATTTAGCGTCCGCTTTCCAAGCTAGCATGGGTTAGACGGTTCAACTGGGGTCTGGGAAGCCAGAGGGCTGCACCAGGCCCAGTCTGATCTGGCAGTGTTTCTACGGCTGGATGCCCTTCCGAACACCAACCACTCCGTGAGTGTAGTGGGTGCTTTTTACGTGCCACCGGCATCCAATAAATAATGTGTTTTCTTTCAATTGCATGAAAGCTAAAAGTTTGAGGGGGACAGGATAAACTACTTGCATCAACTTGCTATAAAAGCAGGTAGTAATTTTACCATGCACATATTCTTAGTGCAAGTTTTAAAGAGTGCAGCTTGATTTTAACAGTTATTTTACAAAGCTGTAATGGAACTAGCAGACAGAATATAACTGAAAGACGAGACATTTTAAGACAAATAACTTATTCATTTACCTTTTTTTAATAATTTAATTACTTCATTGAAATTGCATCTGGTGAGGCAACATTTATGAAAACAGGATCTAACACGGAAGATTTTAGTTTTAATTAGTTTTCCAGGTGTTTATTTGTCATTTGTATTCTCAATGAATTTTTGATTTGTGTCAAATATGAGAATATGAAATCACACTAGTATTGTGTAAGAAAGGATAAGATCAGCCAGCATGTATGTTTGTAAAGGCAAAGGCAATCTACTGCCTTTTTACTAAATTTTAAAGAAATCCTCCATACGATCAGACAGAAATTTCAGGCGTGGCTGTGTAATGTGAAGCTTGCTTCCCAACCACATGGTTCTGGGTACAGTCTCACTGTGTGACACCTTGGGCAGTGGTCTTCTACTATAGTTTTGAGCCAAACAAAGCCCTGTGAGTGGATTTTGCAGATGGAAACTGAAAGAAGTCTGTCGTGTGTGTGTGTGTGTGTGTGTGTGTGGTGTGTGTGTGTGTGTATGTGTGTGTATGTGTGTGTGTATATGTGTGAGAGTGAGTGTGTGTGTGTGTATATGTGTGTGTATGTGTGTGAGTGTGCGTGTGTGTCTGGGTGAGTGAATGTGTGTGTGTATGTGAGTGTGTGTGTGTATTTGTGTGTGACTGTGTGTGTGTGAGTGAGTGTGTATGTCTTGCTACCTGTGTTTATACCCCATTACTGCTTGACCATTAGTGCTGGTATATTTATGCCACCATAACTTGGCAGTTCACAAAAGACACTGATAGAACAAATACCAGGCTTACAAAAAAATAACTACATTCAACTAAAAATTCTTCAAGGTAGTGCCCCAGCATGGCTACAGTCTAATGACTGGAATGAATAAAAGATAGAAGGTAAAAGATAAAAGATAAGAGATATTATCTTCAGACAGCCCAATCAGCTCCATTTATAACTTTCTGGTGCCTTTGGTACATTAATTAAATCAGATTGGAAAATTAGTTTCAGGGTGTTACCAAGTTTTTTTTTAAAAACCTAATCATTGAATCTTTCATTGCATTCTTTGATTAATGAGTCCAAAACAGATTAATTGTTGGAGGTGATGTCAGGATTGGTGTTCTTGTCAGTGTTGGTGCCTTCTTCTTCTTCTTCTTCTTCTTCTTCTTCTCCTCCTCCTCCTCCTCCTCCTCCCCCTCCTCCTCATCCTCCTCCTTCTTCTTCTTCTTCTTCTTCTTGTTCTTCTTCTTCTTCTTCTTCTTCTTCTTTCTTCTTCTTCTTCTTCTTCTTCTTCTTCTTCTTCTTCTTCCAATCAGGACTCATGCCATTAGCCACAAAGAATAATCTCTAATTTGAGCCTACTCTAAGCTACTAAGAATGTGTGTGGCAACTCGAAAATCCACCCACCACATGCGATAGACTGGCAGTTGCACAGGTGTGAAAGCTACGTTGTTATCCTCATTCCATAAACAGTGGCTTTTAAAGGGTGGAGAGCTGAGCCATCCTGGGGAACAGAGGATTCGCAATCTAGACTAGGGTCTGAAAGTTTTACCACACCATAGTAGGTTACACCATGGTTCCTCTGCTTTGTGGCAGAAGTAGGAAGAAAGAGTGAGAGAAAGTTGTGGTGAAAGAGTACAGCAGGGTTCACCACCACCACCCACACCGGAGCCT
>NC_042998.1:52375726-52458226 GCF_006345805.1 Octopus sinensis | reverse complement strand
AACACCAGCCAACATTCACAAAGTGAGATAAAACACCTAATCATTTGATTCTGAAGTTGACTCCTTAACCACACACCCATGCTTACACCAATATATACACTCACTCATACACACACACAATTGCATGTGCACATGCACACACATATATAATACTAGCAGCACAGCCCGGCATTGCCTGAGTATGTAAGAGCCCCTGGAGCAGATATGATGCTCGCTGTGAATTTAAAAAAAATTCCTGCCATTTTGTGAAAGATATTGTTGAAAATATGTCATCTTGAATTTGAACGCGATTTCCCAAAATGGCATGATTTTATCGATTTTTTCTGATGGTAAGGTATTGCATGGAAAACTAACGTCAGAATTAAGTTTCTTAGGGTAACATTAAGCTTCACCATGAGTTTGGTGAAAATCGATTGCAAGTTGTGAAAACTACAACAGAAAATGTGTTGCAAATAAAAAGCTTAGATTCTCGACCCCGTGTCGAATTTATCAATGTTTTTCAGAACTGGGGGGAACTTTTTAAAATTTTCGCTGCGTTAGTTTTGAATTATGACATTGGGCTATGTGTGTGTCAAGTTTCATCAGAATCGGTTGAAAGCCGTGGTCAGGGTGAGGTTACAACCTGACAGACACACAGACAGACAAACTGCCGTTTACATAGAGAGAGATTGATGTATGAATCACATATAATATATTTGTTTACACACAAATAGGGAAAGTACTTGAGATGTGATTTTTAACACAAATTTTCAACACAGAAGTTCTCTTAAGAGAATTTCAAATGGCATCAGGAGTGTAGGTAAAGTTACCTTCATGCGTCATAGGGACTCATAAGGACCGGGTTCCTGATTTCATGGCACATATATTCCCCATCAAGATAGGATGCTGGTCTGTTGCAAGATTATTCATTTTTGCCCAAGAAGGTGGCGAGCTGGCAGAAACGTTAGCACGCCAGGTGAAATGCTTTGCCGTATTTCGTCTGCCATTATGTTCTGAGTTCAAATTCCGCCGAGGTCGACTTTGCCTTTCATCCTTTCGGGGTCGATTAAATAAGTACCAGTTATGCACTGTGGTCGATATAATCGACTTAATCCATTTGTCTGTTCTTGTTTGTCCTCTCTGTGTTTAGCCCCTTATGGGTAGTAAAGAAATAGGTATTTCGTCTGTCTTTTTCTTTCGGCATAGGAATGGCTGTGTGGTAAGAAGCTTGCTTACCAACCACATGGTTCTGGGTTCATTCCCACTGCATGGTACCTTGGGCAAGTGTCTTCTACTATAGCCTCGGGCTGACCAAAGCCTTGTGAGTGGATTTGGTAGACGGAAACTGAAAGAAGCCTGTTGTGTATATGTATATATATGTATGTGTATGTGTGTGTATATGTTTGTGTATCTGTGTTTGTGCCCTCAACATCGCTTGACAACTGATGGTGGTGTGTTTATGTCCTCGTAACTTAGCAGTTTGGCAAAAGAGATCGATAGAATAAGTCCTAGGCTTACAAAGAATAAGTCCTGTGGTCGATTTGCTCAGCTAAAAGCCGTGCTCCAGCATGGCCACAGTCAAAGGACTGAAACAAGTATAAGAGTAAAGAGTAACACAACACATCTCTTGGTCCAGGAATCGAAAACACAATCTTATGATAATGAGTCCAACACCCTAACCACTAAGCCACTCACCTCCACATCAGCAGGGTGGGATCATTTGATGGATAAAACAATGCAAGGAAGCACATTGTGACCAGTGGTGTATAACAACAGCTGATAGTGTGGTCAATGCAAAATATAGTGTACAGTAGTTTTTATTTAGGCCAGTCCAGCAGCCTGTGACTCTGGGGTTTCCATGGTATGAACATCAATGGAATTTGTATCTTTGTGGTACCAGTGCCGGTGGCACACAAGAGAAAACCATCCGAAAGTGGCCGTAGCCAGTACCGCATCGACTGGCCTCCGTGCTGTGGGCACATGACAAACACCATCCGATCGTGGCCGTTCGCCAGCCTCATCTAGCACCTGTGTCGGTGGCACATAAAAACACCATCCGAAGACCCGGCAAGACTAGTCAGGCCATAACCCATGGCCCCTACCTGGGACGTAGTCAGTCCACCTGTGCATACCTTCCTTCTTGTGACACTTGTGAAGACCTGCTGAGGCAAGTGAAAATCAAAACAAATCAAAATAGATGAACATCAATGGAATTTGTATCTTTGTGGTACCAGTGCCGGTGGCACGTGGCACATAAGAAAACCATCCGAACGTGGCCGTAGCCAGTACCGCATCGACTGGCCTCCGTGCTGTGGGCACGTAACAAGCACCATCCGATCGTGGCCGTTTGCCAGCCTCATCTGGCACCTGTGTCGGTGGCACATAAAAACACCATCCGAGCGTGGCCGTCTGCCAGCCTCGTCTGGCACCTGTGTCGGTGGCACATAAAAACACCATCCGAGCGTGGCCGTCTGCCAGCCTCGTCTGGCACCTGTGTCGGTGGCACATAAAAAACACCATCCGAGCGTGGCCGTCTGCCAGCCTCGTCTGGCACCTGTGTCGGTGGCACATAAAAAACACCATCCGAGCGTGGCCGTTTGCCAGCCCCGTCTGGCACCTGTGTCGGTGGCACATAAAATCACCCACTACACTCTCGGAGTGGTTGGCGTTAGGAAGGGCATCCAGCTGTAGAAACACTGCCAGATCTGACTGGACTGGTGCAGCTTTCGGGCTCCCCAGACCCCAGTTGAACCGTCCAACCCATGCTAGCATGGAAAGCGGACGTTAAATGATGATGATGATGATGATGATGATGTTACATCACCGTGATCACCATGACTGACCAGGCCATCAGATGTTGCTACACATCGCTGGTCACAATGCACTTCGCATTGTTTTAGCCTTCAAATGACGCCACCCCACTGGCTAAGCGAGCAGGCCAACAGAAGAGTGAGAGAAAGTTGCGGCGAAAGAGTACAGCAGGGATCGCCACCACCCCCTGCTGGAGCCTCGTGGAGCTTTTAGGTGTTTTTGCTCAATAAACACTCACAATGCCTGGTCTGGGAATTGAAACCGCAATCCTATGACCGCGAGTCCGCTGCCCCAACCACTGGGCCATTGCGCCTCCATGGTATGTTACATATACATCATCATCATCATCATCATCATCATCATTTAGCGTCCGTTTTAAACGATGATGATGATGATGATGATGATGATGATGATGTATATGTAACATACCATGGAGGCGCAATGGCCCAGCTCTTTATCAAATCAAACTGTTTGTGTGCATGCACACATGGGTGTGAACGTGTATGTCAGACGTGAGCATGCACACACTCTTGTACTGAGACTTGCAAACACAAGTATGCACATATGTGGTGGTGGTGATGGTAGTTATGGTGGTGTTTGTGGTGGTGGCCGCAGCAACAGCAGCAGTAGCAGTATTATCATCATCATCATCATCATCATCATCATCATCAGTAGTAGTAGTAGTTACAATAACAACAAGAATTAGCTTCGTTGCAATTGCTACTTCAATATTATTTTTTTTCCCTTCAGAATTCGATTTTATTTACTTTTATATTATATTCAAGTGTCAAAGCTGGAAACCTTTTAAATCTGTTGTTGATTGCAAACAAGTGTCTGGGAAGAGGTTTGTATTATAGACTCAATGATAAAATATCTTTATTTTCCAGCTGCTTTCTCTCTTTGTCTCTCTCTTCACGTCTCTATTTCTTGCTGCCTTCTTCTGTCTTGTTTGCTAGCATGCATACAGACACATCGATAATGAATATGAGTGTGTGTGTGTGTGTATGTGTGTATGTATCTGTGTCTGTGTCTGTGTGTGTATGCATGTATACATACATATATAGCTGTAGAAAAAGTAAAAGGAAAATAAAGAACGCTTTGAACAATGAAGAAAGTTTTACAAGAACCTTTATATTTCAGGTGCAAATGCCTATCCTCAGAAAGAAGCAGTTCAAGAAATATTTAGTTAGATCAATTCCATTATTTTATTTTAAACAGCTTAGTGTTTGGGTTAGCAGCAGTAGCAGATGGTGCAAGTAACTCTCCAACTGTTGGTCAATGTGATATATTTTCAAGTGGTTGTGGTGGTGGTGGTGGTGGTGGCAGTAGAAGATAGTGTTGGTGATGTATGACATGATCTCAGATGCAGTCGCTATGATGTATTCATAGAAGCCATCAACCCATCTCTGACTGACTGTTAATTTTTGGGTTGAGTTGGTGGATCAAAACAGCTTCCTTGATATGAAGATTTCTTGTGTTCCTCTTGATGCTAGTATGGAGGTGTGTGTATATATATATATATATATATATATACTCTTTTACTCTTTTATTAGTTTCAGTCATTTGACTGCGGCCATGCTGGAGCACTGCCTTTAATCGAGCAACTCGACCCCGGGACTTATTCTTTTGTAAGCCCAGTACTTATTCTATCGGTCTCTTTTGCCGAACCGCTAAGTTACGGGGACATAAACACACCAGCATCGGTTGTCAAGCAATGCTAGGAGGACAAACACAGACACACACACATATATATATATATACATACATACATACGATGGGCTTCTTTCAGTTTCCGTCTACCAAATCCACTCACAAGGCTTTGGTCGGCCCAAGGCTATAGTAGAAGACACTTGCCCAAGGTGCCACGCAGTGAGACTGAACCCGGAACCATGTGGCTGGTAAACAAGCTACTTGGCACACAACCACTCCTGCTGTGTGTATATATATATATATACTAGCAGTAAAATCTGTTATTGATCAAGTAAATAATTTTACTGTTTATTGGGAGCCATATGGAAAGTATTATTATATGTATAATTTACTCCTCCTGTATGTGTGCAGTTTTAGAAGAGAAAACCATGTAATAATTGAAGAAGAAGAAAGATCAATATCATACATGAACTTGTGTTTGTTTATGACATGACAATAATAAGTGAGTTGTATGTATTATTTTATTTATCTATACAGTAATGGCAATATGATATTTTTATAAGAGAAAAACATGTAATACTTGAAGTAAAAAAAAGATCATTTTTATACATGAAACTCTGTCAGTTTATTACATGATAATAATAAGTGAAATGTATGTGTTAATTTATTTATCAATACAGTAATGACAGTTATATAATACAGTTCATTGAAATAGGTAATTTACTCATTCTTCAGTGTAATGATAGTAATGGTAAATGAAGTTATTGAAGTATTGATGTTGCTTTAAGAATGAATATTTCTTTATGAACAGTGTTTTTCGTTTTATTTCGGGGTGCATAAGCCTTTAGTACAAACAGTGAGACTGTTTGGGTCAATGAAGTTTGTGCACAATTAATCTTGTACCACTGCATAATTTTTTTTATTTTATTCACCCTTTTGAAGCCTAGCCAGGCTCATGGGCTCGGTTTCCTGGTTTCTGTGACGTATGTGATACCCCCAACTGGACGGGATGCCAGTCCATCGCAGTGTTACTCAAGAAACAGGAAGAGAGAGTGAGAGAAAGTTGTGGCGAAAGAGTTCAACAGGGGTTGCCACCATCCCCTGCCGGAGCCTTGTGGAGCTTTTTAGTTGTTTTTGCTCAATAAACACAGATAATGCCCGGTCTGGGGATTGAAACCATGATCCTCCGACCGCGAGTCTGCTGCCCTAACCACAGGGCCAGTGCACCTCCACCTGCATAATTTTGGTTGAGACAAAATATGTAAGAGCATAATAGGAGTCCTCTTTTTTCAACTGAAGACAATGAAGAGTTGTATCTGGTGGTTGTAGGAGTTAAAGAATTTGATGGGGTAGTTGACACTATCCTGATCATCAACAACACTGTCAGTTCAGCTATAAGTGAAGACTTGTGGAAATTTATTCAATGGCATATTATTAATGGTACTTAGAAGAACATATTGAAGAGCTTATTCAATAGCATATTAATGTTATGTACTGAAACTATTTTGGAGCCAGGATAACTCACTCACAGATCCAATCTGTTTTGTAATAATGAAAGAAATTAGCAAAGGTGTGTGTGCGTGTGTTTTCTTTTAGTGAGAGAAAGAAAGGGAGAGAGAAAGGGAGAAAAGAAGAGAGAGAGAAAGGGAGAAAGGAAGAGAAAGAGAAAGGGAGAAAGGAAGAGAAAGAGAAAGAAAGAGAGGTAAAGTAGACAGATTGAGAAGAAAGAAAATCATAGAGATGGTGTCTGGTTTTAGTTTCGATTAGTGAACAAACTGAAAAAGAGACAGAATCTCTCTTTTATATACTCTCTTACTCTTTTACTTGTTTCAGTCATTTGACTGTAGCCATGCTGGAGCACTGCCTTTAGTCAAGCAAATCGACCCCAGGACTTATTCTTTATAAGCCTAGTCCTTATTCTATCAGTCTCTGTTGCCGAACTGCTAAGTTACGGGGACATAAACACACCAGCAAACACAGACACACAAACATATACATACACACGATGGGCTTCATTCAGTTTCCATCTACCAAATCCACTAACAAGGCTTTGGTTGGCCCGAGGCTATAGTAGAAGACACTTGCCCAAGGTGCCACACAGTGGGAATGAACCCGGAACTATGTGGTTGGTAAGCAAGCTACTATATATATATATATATATATATATATACACAGGTACCCTCGTTATGGAGATATTGCAAAATACATGTCTTCCATCTTTATCAAAGTAATTTGATTATAAAATTATAGTGTGATCTTAAGATGACAGTAAACAGTCTTTGCTATTATGTACATTTAAAAGTACTTTTGATAATGTTTACACATTAAAATATTTTGTGGATTATAGACAATAATTTTCATAGGATATGAGCAGTTCCCATGAGCACTATTTATTGAATTTCTTCTATTTTTGGATTTCCTAATATCTGAGATAGGTAGCAATCAGCCTCTCTTGCTATCATTCCCGAAGGCACCTATGACAACAGGTATTGTTTTAGTTTTGAGGTTCCATATTTTTCCAATTTTTATTTCAAGATCTTAATACTTGTTCAGTTTTTGGTAGGTCTTGACAGATAGTTTTTGGTAGGTCTTGACAGATAGTTTTATGTCAATTGGGAAAGTCATATCAACGAGGAGACATGACTTTTGTCTGAAATCCTTCAATATAATATCTGGCTTATTTGCAGTTTGAACAGTAAAATTCCAAAGGACTGGTATGTGATCATTTTCAAGCACTGGAGGTGGTTTGTGTTCCCACCAGTTTTTTATCATGGGGCAGGTCCAAGTCTTTACACATTACCCAGTGAATATTGTTATTATTATCATTATTAAGGCAGCAGTGCTGGCAAAATCATTAGCATATCAGACAAAATGCTACAAAGTATTTATCCATCTTTAAGTTCTGAATTCAAATTCTGCCATGATCAACTTTGCTTTTCATCCTTTCTGGGTCAATAATGTAAGTACCAGTTGAGTACTGTGGTTGTTCTAATCAACTTAGCCCCGTCTCCTAAAACTACTGGCCTAGTGCCAAATTTTGAAACCAATATTTACACAATGTTATTCACAACCTTTCTGTTTTGATTTTCATCATTGCCAAAAAGAATATATATGTCTATTTATCTCCAATTCCATGATATTCAAAAGCCACAAAAATGGTGAAACATCAATGTCCATCATTTCTGAATGGGATTTGGAGTGAGCTGTTTCATCTGTCCATAACTTTCAAGGTTTTAACACCTAGCGCGCTGAGAGAGTAATATCCACCACACCAATCACAGCCAACCAGCTGATACACAGTACATTTACATTAAGTATGTCTGGTCAATAATGTTTATTTCGCTAGCGCCGCTTCTATTTCATATTTGAAAATTTGCTTACATATACGTATGTATACACACACACACACACATGGAGGCACAATGGCCCAGTGGTTAGGGCAGTGGACTCGCGGTCATAAGAACATGGTTACAATTCCCAGAGAGAGCGTTGTGAGTGTTTATTGAGCAAAAACACCTAAAGCTCCATGAGGCTCTGGCAGAGGGCAGTGGTGATCCCTGCTGTACTCTTTTGCCACAACTTTCTCTCACTCTTTCTTCTGTTGGCCTGCTCGCTTAGCCAGTGGGGTGGTGTCATTTGAAGGCTAAAACAATGCAAAGCATATTGTGACCAGTGATTTGTAGCAATATCTGGTAGCCTGGTCGGTCACGTGATCACGTGATATATACACACACATATATAGGCGTGGCTGATTGGTAAGAAGCTTTCTTCCCAACCATTTGGTTCTGGGTTCAGTCCCACTGTGTGTCACCTTGTGAGTGAATTTGGTGGATGGAAACTGAAAGAAGTTCATCGTGTGTGTGTGTGTGTGTGTGTGTGTGGTGTGTGTGTGTGTCTTTGTGCTTGTTCCCCCATCACCACTTGATAACTGGTATTAGTGTGTTTACATCTCCATAACTTAGTGAGAGACCGATAGATTAAGCATCAGGCTTACAAAGTATAAGACCTGAAGTTGGTTTCTTGGACTAAAAAACCCTTTAGGTGCTCTAGCATGGCCACAGTCAAATGACTGAAACAAGTAAAAGAATAAAAGAATAAAAGAATATATATATATTCTTTTATTCTTTTATTCTTAAGGGGTTTTTAGTCAAAGAAATCAACCTCAGGACTAATATTTTGTAAGCCTGGTACTTAATCTATCAGTCTCTCACTAAGTTAAGGAGACGTAAACCCACCAATACCAGTTGTCAAGTGGTGATGGGAAAACAAACACATATATGAACATCAGGTAGGGCATCAAGCCATAAAAATCAAGCCAAAACAGACTATCGAACCTTGGCCTCACAAGTTCTTGTCAAGTCGTTCAACCCATGCCAGCATGGAAAACAGACATTAAATGATGATGATGAGTTACAATAGTCTTCTTTTAGTTTCCAGCTATCAAATCCACTCACAAGGTTTTGGTTGGCCTGGGGCTATAAAAGATGACACTTCTCCAAGGTGTCACAGAATGGAACAATCAAACCTAGAACCATACAGTTGAGAAGCAGTTGTATTAAAAGGTTTGCCTTCACCCAATTACTCATGAGTGAATTGCACTATTTGATATTCTGAAAGTGTTGCTTCTACTATTGTTCATATCAACGTTGCCATTTTCAAGATTACATATTTGTGCATATGGGGCATTTTTCTACCATTAATTGTTCTCTAAACTGTTCATTTGCTTCTTTTTTTTTTTTTTACATTCAGTTGTGTGTCTTTTATTTTTTTAGTATGCATGCATGTGTGTGTATGTGTTTGTTATTTTAGTGTTTCATTGTGAGTGTAGCCATCTTTGATGTGAAATTGTAATATGTGGAAATAAAATATTAGAAGTTTTTGAAACAGAATTTTTTTTCTTTTGTCTATCTTCAAGTATGAGGAAAAGCCTTCCTTTGGCAATTGTACTCTTTTAATACTTGAATAAATCGAGTTTCAAAGAGAAAAACAAAACGATGTCTTCACACTATGAGAGTTATATACTACTACTACTGCTGCTGCTGCTGCTACAACTACTACTACTGCTGCTACTAAAAATAATAATAATAAGATATCATTTTGCCAGTATGTCTTCCTTGACTGTTAAGAAATAAAGCAGCAATTTTGGGGTGATGGTAAGTCGATTACATTGACCTCCAGTTCTCAACTGGTACTTATTTTATAGATCTCCAAAAGGATGAAAAGCAAAGTCAACCTCAGTAGAATTTGAACTCAGAACACAAAGACAGATGAAATGCCACTAAGCATATTACCCAGCAAGCTAATGATTCTGTCAGCTTGCCACCTTACAATATCAATATTAATACCCTTATTGCATTTAATGGCCAATTTGAAGAAAAAGAAATATTTTCATGAAATATTTTCCTGAAATGAAATTTAAAGGAGGAGGGATACAATTTGTGGAAATAAAATATTAGAAGTTTTTGAAACAGAATTTTTTTTTTTTGTCTATCTTCAAGTATGAGGAAAAGCCTTCCTTTGGCAATTGTACTCTTTTAATACTTGAATAAATCGAGTTTCAAAGAGAAAAACAAAGCGATGTCTTCACACTATAAGAGTTATATACTACTACTACTGCTGCTGCTGCTGCTGCTACAACTACTACTACTACTGCTGCTGCTGCTGCTGCTGCTGCTGCTGCTACAACTACTACTACTGCTGCTACTAAAAATAATAATAATAAGATATCATTTTGCCAGTATGTCTTCCTTGACTGTTAAGAAATAAGGCAGCAATTTTGGGGTGATGTTAAGTCGATTACATTGACCCCCAGTTCTCAATTGGTACTTATTTTATAGACCCCCAAAAGGATGAAAAGCAAAGTCAACTTCAGCAGAATTTGAACTCAGAACATAAAGACAGATGAAATGCCACTAAACATATTACCCAGCAAGCTAATGATTCTGTAAGCTTGCCACCTTACAATATCAATATTAATACCCTTATTGTATTTAATGGCCAATTTGAAGAAAAAGAAATATTTTCATGAAATATTTTCTTGAAATGAAATTTAAAGGAGGAGGGATACAATCCCAAGTTCTTGTCAAAAGCAGCTTAAATGCTAGTAAAATTATCCAGTACTAATGAGATCCAATAAGACTGAAACATATCTGAAGTTCTCACTATATTGCCAAGATCAGTCTCACTCTTGAATTTCTTGACCAGAATTTATAAGCTAATGCTTCTTTCTTCTCACCATGGTTGTAACCAGTGTTGGATTTAGGACAAATGAGGCCCAGTGCTTAGTTAAGTTATGAGCTCCTTTACTAGGAATGTTTGACATTTGAAGCCCCTTATTTGAACATTTGGCATTTGAAAAATTCACCATAAAAAAATTGGGTGGGCAGGAAGAGGGGCCCCTTTGGATAACGGGGCCCTGTGCTTATGCACACTTAAGCACAGTGGTAAATCCAGCACCGGTTGTAACTATGTAACTGGGTTAAGTATGTTAAGACAACTACTTAGAAAAATAGTATCTCTTTGTACAAGATCTGATTGACCTTTTATTCATATACCATAACAATGAACAATAAAAATAATTAATTAAATAAATATGAAATTGGGACAATTGAAATGGAATAGTGACAACAAGCATGGTTATTTAATGGGAGAATAGAAAATACACTTTACATCAGTGGAAATTTCCATCATCAGCTGCCAATTGAATATCCTCATGATTTTGATACTATATATATATATATGTATATATATATATATATATATATATATGTATGAATATATTATATATATATATATATATATTATATATAGAGGGCATTTACATACATGCCAGGAGGCATTCTACATACACGCCATACGCTAAGAGGGACAATCAGTCATTCTACCAAAAAATATTACTAATCCCACGAATGCAATTTTTCAAAGGAAGACATTTAAAATATATAGACTGTATCCAGTGATTTCATACTTGTAATCATCAGCAGCCTGAATATAATATACAAGAAATAAAACGACCCCGCTTCGCTTAAGCTGATCAGCTAACTGATCAACATCAACGAAGCACATGGTTGAATTATATATACTATATCCGGATGAATGGCAAACTTTTACGAATTGCATTTCGGGAGAGGAAGTTTTTTCGGAATAAAAATTTAGCAATTAAGGACAACTACTTAATAAGGAAAACTTAACAAGAAATTGTCAGGTAGATAGCGTAAAAACCTCATAAGAGAAAAAATTTCGTAATATTTTTGGTAGAAATGACTGATTGTCCCTCTTAGCGTATGGCGTGTATGTAGAATGCCTCCTGGCATGTATGTATATGCCCTCTATATATAAATTAATATGTTCAATAAGAAATAATTTTTTTCGAAATTTTTTCTCTTATGAGGTTTTTACGCTATCTACCTGACAATTCTTGTTAAGTTTTCCTTATTAAGTAGTTGTCCTTAATTGCTAAATTTTTATTCCGAAAAAACTTTTCCTCTCCCGAAATGCAATTCGTAAAAGTTTGCCATTCATCCGATATAGTATATATAAAATTCAACCATTGTGCTTCGCTGATGTTGATCAGTTAGCTGATCGGCTTAAGCGAAGCGGGTCGTTTGTTTATTTATAGTATATTCAGGCCTGCTGATGATTACGTAAGTATGAAATCACTGTGATACAGGTCTATATATTTTTAAATGTCTTTCTTTGAAAAATTGCATTCGGTGGGATTAGTAATATTTTTGGTAGAAATGACTGATTGTCCCTCTTAGCGTATGGCGTGTATGTAGAATGCCTCCTGGCATGTATGTATAATGCCCTCTATATATAAATTAATATGTTCAATAAGAAAATTATTTTCGAAATTTTTTCTCTTATGAGGTTTTTACGCTATCTACCTGACAATTTCTTGTTAAGTTTTCCTTATTAAGTAGTTGTCCTTAATTGCTAAATATATTATATATATATATATATATATATATATATATATATATATATATATATATATATGTATATATATATATATATATACATATATAAACACATACATATATAAATGTATGTATACATATATGTAAGTGTGTGGTGTGTATGTGTGTGTGTGTGTGTTGTTTTTATTCATTGACTGCACAAAAACAGAAAAAATCCCTTCCATTTTTCCAGCCAGCTTATGTGTTAGCATCAAGAGTGATCAGCTGAACTACATGTGTATTTACTTAAGGACTTTGCAAGACCATCACTATATTTGCCAGGTTCTGAAGTATCAGTTAATTTTTTTTTTTCCTAATGACAGAAAACAAGATTTGTATTTGGAACATAGAGCGCCAAAATATACACTGAAAGTAATTTTGCACAGCTTCCATTTACCAAACCCCTTTTATAAGATGGCATTTATCAACCTTAGGTTATGATAGAGGATGCTTCACTGTTGGATCAAATCCAGAACCACAGTCATTACAAAACAAGCTTCTCACTCACCCACCTTATACCTAGTGTTTCTCACTTTTTGAAAATGGTAGAATATGATTTAGCTTTTTCACTTTTAGATTACTCTGTCAAATTTATGTTTTATTCTCATTGTTTTATATTAATCGTGTATTATCTCATGACTTTGTGATTTCCTCTATGTAATTGAGTATTTTTAGAATGATATTGTAGGACTGGTGTGAGAGGCTGGATCTAGCTGGCCTGAACATAAAACTAATTGAATTTTTGAACCAGATGCGACCAGTTTTAACATTAAAAGTTAGAATATTTTTGGCCAGATATAGCTGACTTAACTATTTGGCTTTCAAATTACTCATTCAAATTTATGCTTTATTTATTCACATTGTTTTGGATTGATCATGCATTATCTTGTAGCTTTGGTATTTCTATGAGGTGATTAAAAAAAATTTTTTTGTTTGTTTTAGAATCACATTTAGGATAGGTATGAGAGTCTAAATTTGGCTGGCTTGAATGTAAAATAGGTAGAGTATTTGGATCAGATATTATCAGTTTTAACATTAAAAGGTAGAATATTTCAACAATGGGTATATGGTGTAGTGGTTACGAGTGCATGCTAGTAACCCCAAAATTCCAAGTTCGATTCCAGGCAGTGACCTGAATAATAATAATAATAATAATAATAATAATAATAATAATAATAATAAAAGATGAGCTACAGCAAATATTCTGCTCAATACCACAGATTTGCTTGTCAGTTGTTTGACCTTAACCAGTTGAGCATGTCCCTTAGTGGCTGACGATATGTGCATCTCTGATCACGAGCAGAAGTAGTGGGGGAGCATCATAGCCATGTGTTGAGAAGGATTCTTTGGGGTTTGAATAGTTCACCTCTGGAAACATGGGTGGTTCTTTCAACATCCTTAAACAACCCTTATTCAGGGACCATTTGAGTGGGATGGGCTACTCAACCTGAAGAAAATTCTAACTGGGCCCCACCTGCAAGGTCATGTGCTGTTTATCTTGATATGAGATCACCATGTCGCGCACATATGGTTGTGATGCATGTGCCTGGTGTACCTTTATCAGACGGGTAGTCATGATGGGTATATTGGGTTTCGTATATTTTACCCCAGTGTCACTTTGATGGCATGAAATGCTCTCTCACTCAATAATAATAATGATAATAATAATAATAAATGCCCTGATGCAGTACCAGACAGTGGCTCTCATGGCTTCTGATCTTAACTAATTGGAAGTGTTATCATGTACATTGTTTTGATGGGCTACAGCAAATATTCTGCTCAATACCACAGATTTACATGTCGTTTGTTTGACCATAACCAGTTGAGCATGTCCCTTAGTGGCTGACGATATGTGCATCTTTGACCATGTGCAGAAGTAGTGGGGGAGCATCATAGCCGTGTGTTGAAAGGAATTCTTGGAGGTTTGAATAATTCACCTTTGGAAACTTGGGTGGTTTGTTCAACATCCTTAAACAATCCTTATTCAAGGACCTTTTGAGTGGGATGGGCTACTCAACCTGAAGAAAATTCTAACTGGGCCCCACCTGCAAGGTCATGTGCTGTTAATCTTGATATGAGATCACCATGTTGCGCACATATGGTTGTGATGCATGTGCCTGGTATACTCATATCAGACGGGTAGTCATGATGGGTATACTGGGCTTTGTATATTTCACCCCAGTGTCACTTTGATGGCATGCATTACTCTCTCACTCAATAGTAATAATAATAATAATAATAATAACATTGAAAAATAGCTTAGGAATGAGAACCCAGGTTTGAAATTTACCCAAGACACCTGATGAAAGCAGGAGAGTATATCTGCTGAAACATTGTGTTAACAACAAACAAGATGAGGACAAATATCTGTCAAATGTAAATAATGTAAATAATGCTGATATAGCTGGTTTAATACTTTAGTATTTGGATTACTCTGTCAAATTTATGTTTTATTTTTTTCACATTGGTTTGGATTAATCCTGTATGGTCTCATCACTTCGAGGTTTCCATGATGTAATTTGTGTATTTTTAGAATGACTTTTGAGGGTTGGTGTAAGAGGCTGAATCTGGCTGGACCAGACACGACCAATTTTAACATTTTGGCCAGATATGGCTGGTTTAACCCTTCAGCATTCAGATTATTTTATCAAATTTATGTTTTATTAATTCACTTTGCTTTGGATTGATCATGCATTTTCTCATAGATTTGAGATTACCATGATGTAATGGTTTATGATTGTGTATTTTTAGAATTACTTTATAGGGTAGGGGTAAAAGCAGATCTGGCCAGTTTGAATATAAAACAGGTAGAATATACGGGCTTCGTATGGTCAGTTTAGATGCTGAAGTGTTAAGGGAGATTTTTACTCATATTTCTAGCAAATCAATAAATTATGTAGGGGTTCTCTTATTAGTTTGTAGTGTTATATTATATGCTACAAAATTATTAAGGTGCTAATAATAATGTTAATCTATTTTAAACTTAAAAGTTAATGCTTTAGGCCTACCTAATTCAATTAACAGTAGGTTGGTTACTGTTTTGCAAGGTAATCTTCCATTCTTAAATGAGCCGAAGCAAAAATAGATATTTTTAGTAAATCTACTGGAAATGATCATGAAAGAGTATAGCAGACTGCCCCTATCACTCACCCAGTACAAAAAGGCCAGAAGTCTATGAAGACAACATATGTAAAATATTATGTATTTCAAGAGGAAAAATTAGTTCTCCAGTATACTGTACCGCCATTACCCCACCACTGCCACCACTGCCATCGCCACCGCTGCCACCGCCGCTGTCGTCATCATCATCATCTGTTTTTTTTCATGTTTGCATGAGTTTGATGGGTCATTTCCAGTAGAACCAGGTGTTTCTTATTGACAAGACACAACATGTCAAAACATATTGTCCCAGAATCCCTTGCCTCAATGCGCTAAGTGTATTATGAAAAAACCTGTCATCATGAAAGGGAGAAGTTTTTCTCCAGTGACATACACAACAGTGACTAGCATATTTATGTTCAAATATGCAGGAGCATGTTAAGAATAAATATGTATAGCATCATTTCAGATATCAGTGTACACAATGCAAATAATGATTTCCTTCCCAGTAGAGTGTCAGACCACTTGTTTTCGTCCTCTCTTATCTCCTTTGTGAGGATCAGTAACCTCACTGAGCCTGCTTGCTTCATTTCTTTCCTTCATGCCAGTCAAGTTCTGGTTACTTAGCTTTCAGAGCACTCACCTCTACTGTTAATGAGGTTACATAAGTCATATAAGTTACTGACTAATTCTAAGGAGTGAAGGCGTCAGGCTCACAATCATGAGATAGTAAATTTGATTCTGAGACTGGGCTGTGCATTGAGTTCTTGAGCAAGACACTTTCTTGCATGTTGCTCCAGTTCACTCAGTTGTAGATATGAGTTGCAACGTCACTGGTGCCAAGCAGTATCAACCTTTGCCTTTCCCTTGGATAACATTGGTGATGTGAAGAGGGGAGACTAGTATGTATGGGCAACTACTAGTCTTCCATAAACAACCTTGCCCAGACTTGTGCCACAGAGGGTAACTTTCTAGGTGAAATCCCATGGTCATTCAAGACTGAAGTGTGTTTTTACCTTACCTTTTTAACTTCAAATGATCCTTTCAAGTATTTGAAATATTTCGAGTATTTGAATGAATTTATTTTACAGGTGCTCTGAATGCCGACCACCCCTGTGCATCTGTCACTTGTGGTATATTCATTCTTTGACATTAATCTGCCTGTGACTCTACTACATCTCTTGTGAGTCCATGGTTTACATTGGGCAAACTGTATGAAATACCTAAATATGCCTTTTCTGAAAAATAAACATAGCTGCTTCCCAGATGACAGGAAAGTCCTGTTTGCTTTTCTTAATAACTAAAACGTTCATTTTTGCTGCTATTCAAAACTCACTAGAAGGCTGCAAAGAAATGAAGAAAGATAAATATTGAGATTTAAAAAAGCACTCCTCTATTGACTATTCAAGAAAAATCGTTTAAAATATTTTAGCCTTAGGAAGAAATTTAGACATCAAAACACTCCTAGAATTCAATGGAAAATATTGAAATTTCTCTACAAAAGATAATGCAATCCTATTCAGTACAGTGTAGTAAATGAAAATGTAATAATAAAAAATAAAACTAGAAAATAGTATTACAAAAGATGTTGAGAGCCATGAAATATAAAACAGTTGCCTAATAGCTGTTGTTGTTTGGCCTCAGGTCTTAAACATTGATTGAGTAGACCTTTGGACAAAGACATTCTTTTTGTGGCCATCCCATCCTTTAAGAAGCACACTGAAATAAATTGCCAGCTATGTCCTTCCTTATCTTAAGATGATGGAGTTTGGCTTGTAGGGAAATCTGGTTGTTATTTGTGACAGGCTCAGCAACTGCATTGAGATTCTCACAATAACTTGTTGCCCAATAGGAGAAGAAAGTGTAAAAACTGTCAATGTTGAGTTACTTTTTATCTGATCCTTGTTGGTGCTGTTGCTGCTGTTGTTGTTGCTGTTGTTATTGTTGTTTAACACATGTAAGCCCTGATTGAACAAACTTATAAGCAAAAACATTCTGTAGTGATGCCTGATTCCAGACGCCATTTTGGAATTTTCATCCACGCATGCGCAGGGATTAGAGCCTTCCGGAAGGCCTGCCAGAAGCCCCTTATGAGCAGTCATCAGCAGCAGCTAGGCTTGACCGCCATTCTCTCTCTCTTCAGCCCTGGCTTTTGACCAGACAGGACGCAACTTAGACCAGCTCTGTGGAGCTGGAATTCTGACAGTGAGCAACTTTGCGATTCTGTGAAAATGCCTTCGTATTTTTGTGTCTGACTACCAACCCTGCTGCTTCTCACACACCAAGTCGTCCAGGCTACCGATGTTCAGAGATGAAATGTTTATTCAGATGAAATGAATTATTATTATTATTTGTTCAGAGATTCTTGTTCCTGCTATTTTCCTTTCCACGACTATGTAAGGAATTGTGAGGCACCCATCCAGTGCCAACCGCACTTCCTACAATTCCATTCATCTTTGTCCTTCATTTAAACCTAAAGGTAAGCAGATCATGAATGAGTTCGATTCCCAGTGGCACATTGTGTCCTTGGGCAAGACATTTTATTTCACAATTTGCCAGTTCACTCAGCTAACAAAAATGAGTTATGCCTGTATTTCAAAAGGGTTAGCTTTGTCACACTGTGGGTGTCACACTGAATCTCCCTGAGAACTATGTTGAGGGTAAGCATGTCTGGGAGTGCTCGACCACTTGTACATTAATTTCATGAGCAGGTGGTTCCATCGATCAGATTAAGTGGAAAAATTGTTGTCATAATTGATGGAGAACCAGGCAAAGACATGCAGGTCTAGAGTATCTGATGTGTCCTTCTTGAAGACTATAAAGTCTGAACTGCAGATTTTGATGCTATTTCTAGCAGATCAAATGACCCCTAAGAGACCACCACCCCTCGTTTGTTGATAATGGAAAAATAGCCCATTGAATAGAAAAGGCTGAAAAGTGTCTTTTGAGTCAGAGCTTTGACAAGAATTTCCTCCAGAACTTTTCGTGTCAAAACACAAAAAATAAAACCTACAGCTGCCAACATATAACCTATCATTCACTTATTTAAATGAGAAATCTAAGATATCTTGTTGTTGCTGTTGTAGTACTGTTTGCTGTTTAGCCCTAGGTCAAACCTGTTCTGCAAATCTATGATCAAAGACATTTAAGCCTTTTGCATTCAGAATATTCTGTCAAATGTAATGCTTCTTTATTCACATTGTTTTGAATTAATCAAGCATTATCTTGTAGCTATGAGGTTTCAATGATGTAATTATTTATTTTTAGAATAACATTGTGGAGGTAGGTGTGAGAGGCCAGAGTTGACCAGTTTGAATTAATCATGCATGATTTTGTAGCTACAAGATTTCAATGAAGTGCTTGTTTATTTTTAGAATGACATTGTAGGTTAAATGTGAGAGGCCAGATGTTGTTAGTTTGAATTAATCATGCAGCTATAAGATTGCAGCTATAATCTTGTGGCTTTAAGATTTCAATGAAGTGATTGTTTATTTTTAGAATGACATTGTAGGTTAAGTGTGAGAGGCCAGATGTGGTTAGTTTGAATTAATCATGCAGCTATAAGATTGCAACTATAATCTTGCAGCTATAAGATTTCAATGAAGGCGGCGAGCTGGCAGAAACGTTAGCACGCCAGGCGAAATGCGTAGCCGTATTTCGTCTGCTGTTACGTTCTGGGTTCAAATTCCGCCGAGGTCGACTTTGCCTTTCATCCTTTCGGGGTCGATAAATTAAGTACCAGTTACGCACTGGCGCCGATGTAATCGACTTAATCCCTTTGTCTGTCCTTGCTTGTCCCCTCTGTGTTTAGCCCCTTGTGGGTAGTAAAGATATATATAAGATTTCAATGAAGTGATTGTTTATTTTTAAAATGACATTGTGTGGTAGGTGTAAGAGGCCAGATCTGGCCAGTTTGAACACAAAACAAGTAGAATGTTTGGGCTGGATATAGCCAGTTTAAATGTTAAAGTGTTGAACCATAATCATTTTATCATTTCCCCAGTTGAAATGTGTCAAAAAACCATATTATCCAAATACTTCCTTCCAATTTTTAATATAATAGGATATGATATGAAAGCAACTCAACTACTATTTTTAGTAGGCTGAGTAACCAAACTGTCCAGAAGTTCCCTTATTTAACTTCACTAAGATGTCTCATTAACAGAAGATAGTTTAGCAAGAAATCTAGATAAGCAAGGCAGATATTTGAATTTCTTGTAATTTTCACTAATCTCCCTGGAGATAAGGGATCTCATTAAAATGAAATCCATGTCTTCTCTGTTAGTAGGAAATGGAGAATGTGTAGGCCATCAATTTAACACCAGCATGCATTAATATTCATTGTAATACCAAGTTTATTTAATCAACTCTCATGGTATCTGGTTTCCTTTAATTAAAGACATTATTTATTCAAATTCAATTTCTCATGATATTTCATTTCAGTCCATCAACTTTATTTCCTTCTTAATTCTGGCACTAATACTTTTACATACATTCACTTATACATTGCCTTTCTCTTCCTCTCTCTCTCTCTCTCTCTCTCTCTGTCCCCCTCTCTCTCTGTCCCCCTCTCTCTCTCTCTCTGTCCCCCTCTCTCTCTCTCTCTCTCTCTCTCTGTCCCCCCTCTTATTCTCTCTCTTTTTTCTCTTTTTCTATCTGTCTGTTTATCTGTCTATCTATTTATCTGTCTGTCTATAACTATCTATCTATCTATGTCTGTCTGTCTGTCTGCCTGCCTGCCTCCCTGTCTGTCTGCCTGCCTGCCTGTCTGTCTGTCTGTCTGTCTGTGCGTCCGTCCGTCCGTCCGTCCGTCCGTCTGTCTGTCTGTCTGTCTGTCTGTCTGTCTATCTATCTATCTATCAATCTATCTATCTATCTATCTATCTATCTATCTATCTATCTATCTATCTATCTATCTATCTATCTATCTATCTTACTTGCTTGTTAGAGTGGATGTGTGGTAAGCAGCCTGCCTACCAACTACATGGTTCCTGGTTCAGTCCCACTGCATAGCACCTTGGGCAAGTGTCTTCTACTATAACCTTGAGCTGACCAACACCTTGTGAGTGGATATGGTAGACGGAAACTGAAAGTAGCCCGTCGTATATATGTATATATGTGTGTGTGTATATGTTGTGTATCTGTGTTTGTCTCCCCAACATCATCTGACAACCAATGCTGGTGTGTTTAGGTCCTCGTAACTTAGCAGTCCGGCAAAAGAGACCGATAGAATAAATACTACGCTTACAAAGAATAAGTCCTGGGGGCAATTTGATTCGACTAAAGGCGGTGCTCCAGCATGGTCACTGTCAAATGACTGAAACAAGTAAAAGAAAAAGAAAGTATATATATACTAGCAGCTAAGCCCGGTTTCACCCGGTCTGTTTTGAGGATGTGGCTGTGATCGTTTTCGGTTAGGCATAATCTATAACAGTGTTTGTCAACCTTATCATCTCGGGTCCCCTGTTTCGATTGGAGCCTCCAGATATATGAAAATTTCCTGATCCCACCCCATCAGCTTCTGAGCAACTGGTTGTTTTAATGGCAGAAGAAAGAGGGAAATTCCATTAGAAAAGTTTTAATCGATTTTCTCGGTAAGTATGGGGGTTAGGAAAAAAATACAAACTGCATTCCAATCTATGCACCTGTCTCCACATATATGCCATTTTTCACACAAATCCACCTGGCCATTTGGCTGTGAACCTCAAGACAAGAAAGAATACAATGACTGCCCATGTCCAATTTATATTATAGATATAGCGGTGTACATACACTTTGGTCTCTCTCTCTATATATATATATATGTCTGTCTGTCTATCTATCTATCTTTCTATCTATTTGTCTGTACACATGCCCAATACACAATGCACACATACACACCTCACACAAGCACACACATATACCACACACACACACATACACAAACTCACACTCACACACACATACACACATACACATATATTCGTATTTCTATTCTTTTATTGTTTTACTAGTTTCCATCCTTGGATTGCAGATCAGCTGTTGCATGGCCTTCGAAGGTTTTGGTTGATCTTATTTACCCAGGACTACAACATTAACAAAACCACCAATAAAGACATGGAAACATATACACAAAGACACTCACATACACTGACTCACAAATACTTGCATACACACATATCCATCCATCCATCCATCCATCCATCCATCCATTCATCCATACATACATACATACATACATACATACATACATACATACATACATGCATACATATAGGTAATGAAAAATTATAGAGGTGAACTCTTTTCAGGAAACAAAATTTGAAACTAATAACCCTTTCATTACTAACCTGGCTGAAACCGGCTCTGACTCTGAGTACAAATGTCATGTTTTCATAAGTTTTGAATTAAAATCTTCCACCAAACCTTTAATTGAAAGAAACACAGAGCATCTCAAAATAAAAACAGTAACGTAAGGGTTAAATAAGCATTACATTTGACAGAGTAATCTGGCCACAAAAAGGTTAAAGTATTTTTACAACAGCTGATTGAACATGTGGAAGCCATCTAAAGAATAGATACTCAGAAAAAGACCATGAGAGTAGATGGAAAGAAAGACTAAACATGAAGGGAGAACACAGAAGAGATAGGAAACAAAGAAAGAATAAAGCGAGAGGTAAAAATGTCCAAAATGAATTTTCGTTTTGTATCTTTTCTAATGATTCATTGATATGAGAAATTCCATCATCACCAGTGGAGGTCATCTTGATAAGTGGCTTTTACAAGGAACTTTTGTTTCTTCAAGATATTTAATCAAATATATTATGGCACTTAAACTGAAAAGGTTAGTGAAAAGGCCATGGGTTTTCTTATTAGCATGTATTTCTGCTGTGACACTGTCATCTTTATTATAATCTTCATTATTATTATTACTATTATCTTCATTATTATTATACAAATTAAAAATCTCCAGCTTTCTGTTGAATGCTATATTGCTATATTAACCTAAAAATTAAAATTTTAGGAAGCATTACACAAATATACAGGTGCAGGAGTGGCTGTGTGGTAAGTAGCTTGCTTACCAATCACATGTTTCTGAGTTCAGTCCCACTACGTGCCACCTTGGGTAAGTGTCTTCTACTATGGTCTCAGGCTGACCAAAGCCTTGTGAGTGGACTTGGTAGAGGGAAACTGAAAGAAGCCCATCATATATATATATATATATATATATATATATATATATAAAATATGTGTGTGTGTATTAAATATATTAAATATGCATGTATGTAAACATACCAACCGATGTTGGTGTGTTTACATCCCCGTAGCTTAGTAGTTCAGCTAAAGAGACTGATATAATAAGTCCTGGGGTCGATTTCTTTGAGTAAAGGTAGTGCTCCAGCATGGCCACAGTCAAATGACTCAAGGAAGTAAAAGATTAAAAGAGTAAAGGAGTATGTGTGTGTATATATGTGAATATGTATGTTTGTGTGTATGTATATTTGTGAGTGTATGCATTTGAGAGAGGGGTATAAGTGTGTGCTTATGTGTATGTATATTTTTATGTATGTGTGTGCATACATTTGTGTTTGTATGTATTCTTTTATACTTTTACACATTTCAGCCTAATGCTGTGGCTATGCTGGGCAATGCCATGTCTACGTATGTATGTGTGTGAATGTATAAGTATTATTTTAAGCTGTAATTCTTTGGATTATGACTGCACATCATATGATTCACTGAATCTTGAGCAATTAAAAAATAAATTAAATGCTCTTATCATCATCACCATCATCATCATCATCATCATCATCATCATTTAACATCTGTGTTCCGTGCTAGATGGATAGGTTATATATATATATACCTATCACACACATGATCACGTGACCGACCAGGCTATCAGATGTTGTTACATATCGCTGGTCACAATGCGATTTTGCATTGTTTTAGCCATTGAATGATGCCACCACGCTGGCTAGGTGAGCATGCCAGCATTCCCCACCTGATCGAAGGGGAAATTACATGTTTTGCTCAAGCATACAATACACCAACCAGTCAGGGAATTAAACCCATGATCTAGTGATCATGAGTTCAACAGCCTGACCACTAGGCCACATACCTTCACATATATACATACATATCACTAAAATATATATAAAGCATTAGATATATGTTAACAATAAAAAAAAATCTTTCGATCTAGTTAGAATATATTATATTATTATATAAGGCTGTCTGTCATTTACTCGCTGTCTTTTTGATATATTACAACAAAAATAACAAATATTTGATTCGTAGGACTAAAGCGAATTTTTTTTTATCTTTTTGAAAGCATTGATTAAAATATTACCTGACTGTCTAGTCTTCAGTCATCAAGTGATTAAAATCTTTTAGTAAATATTTTGATTTGTAATGACAGTGTATGCTCACAAATACAAGTAGCCAAAACGGGTTCCTCTGAAGATTCTCTGGAGTAATGTTACTCGTGAAGGTGCATAACTTCGAGATCAGGGAATCCCCCAAGGTTTATCAGCTATTTCTCCAGGTTGGGAGGTCACAGCTCTGGCATTACAGACATGTAATTAGAATGCTGCAGGAAGGAATCTCATGAGGGATTCTTCAAGCTAAGCCAAGCCAGTCAGCAGGAGAGCTAGAAGTAGGCCAAGAATGAAATGCTTAGTGTATTATAACCTCAATTGGGTGGCGAGCTGGCAGAATCGTTAGCATGCGGGGCAAAATGCTTAGCAGTTTTTCATCTGCCGTTACGTTCTGAGTACAAATTCTGCTGAGGTTGACTTTGCCTTTCATCCTTTCGGGGTCAATTAAATAAGTACCAGTTACGCACTGGAGTCGATGTAATCGACTTAATCCCGTTGTCTGTCCTTGTTTGTCCTCTCTGTGTTTAGCCCCTTGTGGGCAATAACGAAATAAATTATAACCTCAATTGGTCATGCTTGGGAATTCAATCAAAAAACGTAATGATGGTTGCTTCTGATAGGATCTTATGATATCTCAGAACCCTATTCTAGCAATCCTCCCAGGAATAAATGGATGGATGAATGGATGACAAAAAATCTAAATTAATTCTGTATGGACCTTAAAGATGAAATTTCTGGTAAACAATGTACTTATTGTCTTTAAGAAGTAAAGATCATCACAATCATCCTTTTTTTATTTAAAAGGTTTAGGGGACTCCACCCCCATGTGTCATGAATAACCATGGGACTGCACCTAGAAAGTTCCCCTCTGAGGCACAGGTCCAGGCAAGATTGTTTTTGGAAGACCAGCAGTTGCCCATGCATACCAGCCTCCACTTTCCATGACACCAATGTTATCCAAAGGATCTGCAAAGGCCAATCAGTTTGGGACCAGTGATGTCGCAACTCATTTCTAAAACTGAGTGAACTGGAGCAACATGAAATAAAGTGTCTTGCTTAAGAACACAACACACAGCCCAGTCTGGGAATCAAACTCACTACCTCATGATTGTGAGCCCGACGCTCTAACCACTGAGCCATGCACCTTCACAAGATTTAGCCTAAAAAGGTTCAGAATATTACTCTTTTACTCTTTTACTGGTTTCAGTCAGTTGAGTGTGGCCATGCTGGAGCACCACCTTTAGTCGAGCAAATCAACCCCAGGACTTATTCTTTATAAGCCTAAAACTTATTCTATTGGTCTCTTTTGCTGAACCGCTAAGTTACGGGGATACAAACACACCACCATCAGTTGTCAAGCGATGTTGGGGGGACAAACACAGACACACACACACATACATATACATATATATACATATATATGATGGGCTTCTTTCAGTTTCCGTCTACCAAATCCATTCACAAGGCTTTGGTGGCCCAAGGCTATAGTAGAAGACACAAGGTACCACGCAGTGGGAATGAACCTAGAACCATGTGGTTGGTAAGCAAGCTACTTGCCACACAGCCACTCTATAATTTTTTTAAAGAATTTTATAAATTCTAACATTGTTATTTTTTTTAAATCATAGATATTTTGACAAACTTGTAGAAAGATCATCCCATATGTTTAAAAGAACACTTATGCTGATTAAATTGTCTTATAACTGATTCCTGTAAAGAGCACTGCTGACACAATTTAACACGGTATTGAGTTATAAAAACGTTTGATATACTTCATCATATATTATGGTTGCACAATGAAATACCACATCCCTACAAGTCATTAGTTAATTCCTAACTCAAAGAACATTTAATTTTATTCAAATGAAACTATAAAAAAATCGTTTTAAATTTATAGTAATATAATACATTCATTCTTAAGAATGATACTAATAACGTTCAACAATAAAAGATTTATTTATTAAAATTTGAACAAGAGATTCAGAGGAATGCAGATTTTATAACCAATTTAAACAAAGCTTCACTAATGTTCAATATGCACACCACCTGTGACACGACACACATGAAGTCAGTAGTCCAGCTCCTGCCAAACTTGTTGTAGCATGTCTTGTGTAACATTCTCCAGCACCTCAGTGATTTTCTGCTTGAGTTCCTCTAGGCTTGTAGGAAGAGAGAGGATATAAACCAGTACTTTTACATAGCCCCATAGAAAAGAAATCACAAGGTGCCAAGTCAGGTGAAAATGATGGCCATTTCAACAGCACGCTGTGATTATCACTGGCAGGCCCAATCAGTTTTTGCACATTTTGTTAAAATTTGAGATCATTTGAGTGAGAATTCGCTATGTTATTAGGCTGCAATAGTATGATATGAACATATGTCTGCGTATGTATGCTTCTTTCTTTGCTTGTGACATGTACTTGTAAATGTGTATAAGTATTTGCGCATGCATGCGTATACACTTGACTCTGTGTGCATGTCTGTGTAATTGTACCTGTGTATGTACATGTGTTTTGTACTAGCAACAGTGAAAGCATACATGTGCATGTGTTTGCATGTGTGTCTGTCTGTGTGTCTGTTTAGAGCTGCAGTTCTCAAACCTCTTATAGCTTGGTGTCTTTTTCATCGAACAGTATTTTACAAACAGCTGCTATGCAAGTTTAACACACACGTACACAAATATGCACCCACACACAAACACACACATGCACATACATGCACATGCACTCACATGCACACACACACAAATACACACACACAAACTCACACACACACAAATACATTCACATACACTCACAGAAATACACACACACACACACACACACACAAATAATAAAGAAAACACAGCACAGATTATTTTAACTAAACAGAAGCTAATTCCGAGCAATGGCTTATTATCTATATTTTCTTCTCATACCTCTTTTTCAATATCTGCATGGCTTAATATGCAAACGCTATTAACTTTTTATGAAAATTATTGAAGAAAGTGAGAACTTACATAATTTAATTACATTGAACCTTGATACATTATCAATCATGTTTCTATTCAAAGATAACCAAATGTTTGACTCATATTACTATTTTTGAAAATGTATTTATATGTGTTGTACCTGGATTAACTCTTTCTATACTTCCCCACCTGAGACCACAACTGATTCTATGATGCATACTCACTATTTTAAGGTGATCTACATTAAAACTTCCCATTAAGATTTTATGATAATTTACATTCCAAGTACTAGATTAATGAAGACAAGTTTATGGCCATATCACGTTGAATATACCGGTTCTCAATCAATCACCGAAGTCAAACAACTTTGAACCTAGTGAGTACTTAGATAGGTGACCGCTGAGAAACCTTGGTGCTGGAAGCATGGAAAAAATAAAAGGATTAATAAAAATTAATTAATATAGGTGCAGGAGTGACTGTGTGGTAAGTAGCTTGCTTACCAACCACATAGTTCCGGGTTCAGTTCCACTGCGTGGCACCTTGGGCAAGTGTCTTCTACTATAGCCTTGGGCTGACCAAAGCCTTGTGGGTGGATTTGTCGTATATATATATATATATATATATAATAATAATAATAAGAGTAAATAATTCCTATAATGGTTTTTAAAAAACCAACAATTATTTACTAGTAGAATTCGGTATGTAAATATAACCGATAAACGGTAGGAACTTCTGTAAAGTTCAGTATATATATTGTATATAAATAAATGGGGCAGGCAACAGGTTGCTTGGCCGCATACCGAAAAGTTAGAAATAGCAGTCAAGACTGTTTATTTCTATTTTCTACAAGTGGGACTCCACACACAACATATCCCTGTAATTCACATATGCAAAACAGAAGGAATAAATAATGAAAACAAAGTCTGACGGTCATTTGCGAACATGTTTCTAGATTATAAATATATTGAATATATATTTCATATATATTTTGAATATATTACGGAGATGTACTCGCATAGCAAGTGATTTGATCTGAGATCGTGTGCTGGAATGAAAACAATTGCAGCGTGGAAGGTGTTTGTAAGCCATTTAAGAAACACACAAAAGCCGTTCGATTCACTTCAACATTTAAGTTTAATTTGTTAAAATATTTTCGTCGTTAAAATCCGCGACCTGTTCACTGACAAAAATCTGTGCAGCGTGGATTTTTGTCAGTGAACAGGTCGCGGAGGACGGATTTTTGTCAGTGAACAGGTCGCGGATTTTAGCACCGAAAATATTTTGACAAATTAAACTTAAATGTTGAAGTGAATCGAACGGCTTTTGTGTGTTTCTTAAATGGCTTACAAACACCTTCCACACTGCAATTGTTTGAATATATATTTCATATATTACATTTATATATTACTATTTATATATTACTATTTCTAACTTTTCGGTATGCGGCCAAGCAACCTGTTGCCTGCCCCGTTTATTTATATATATATGTTGGGGATATATATATATATATGTATGTATGTGTGTGTATATGTTTGCATGTCTGTGTTTGTCCCCCCAACATCGCTTGACAACTGATGCAGTGTGTTCACATCCCCGTAACTTAGCAGTTTGGCAAAAGAGATTGATAGAGTTAGTACTAGGCTTACAAAGAATAAGTCCTGGGGCCGATTTGCTCGACTAAAGGTGGTGCTCCAGCATGGCCGCAGTCAAATGACTGAAACAAGTAAAAGAGTAAAAGAGTAAAGACAAAGTTATTTATATTTTTCATCTTTTACTTGTTTCAGTCATTAGACTGCAGCCATGCTTGGGCACTGCTTTGAAGTATTTTTATCAAATGACTTGACCCCAGTACTTATTATTATTTTGTAAAGCCTGGCGTTTAGTCTATTGGTCACTTTTGCCCAACTGCTAGGTTGCAGGGATGTAAACACACCAAGCAGTGGTACAACACAAACACAGACATAAAGAGACACATGCACACACACACACACACATACAATGGACTTCTTTCTGTTTCCATCTACCAAATCCACTCACAAGGCTTTGGTCAGCCCGAGGCTATAGCAGAAGATGCTTGCCCAAGATGCCTCAAAGAGTGACTGAACCTGGAACCATGTAGTTGCAAAGCAAGCAAGCTTCCTACCAGACAGCTACTCCTGCACCTGCTTCTAATTTTACCATTCTTTCTTACCTCAAAAGAATGGTAAGCTAAGTGGACTGTAGTAGAATTTAAATCCAGAACATTTAGCCAGAAGAAATCCAGCTAAGCATTTTGACCAGCATGCTAAAGTCTCAGTCAGCTCATCACCCTACATTAATTTAATAATGACAAAGTTACATAACCTTTTAGCATTTAAACTGGCCATATTTGGCCAAAATATTCTGCCTGTTTCATAGCCAAACAGACCAAATCTGGCCTCTCACACTTACCCTACAATGTCATTCTAAAAATAATCAGTCACATCATCAAAATCTTGAAGCTACAAGATAATACATGTTTAATACAAAGTTGTTGGCATCCTTTTTGTCTTGGGAGACAATGGAGTTGCACATAAAATAATCTAGTCCAGCTTTTACATTTCATGTCCTGATACATCTCCTGCTGTGGCTGTGTAGTCCTATCCTGGACAAACACTCTTTGCCTGGCTGGTTGTAATGTGCATAAATAAGCAGTACATTTAACAGAATAATCTCAATGCTAAAGGATTAAATAAATTCTTCATTATTTTATAAATAAATTGAAACAAAGGCAGTGTATTACTGCACTTGCTTTCCTGCCTGCCTGTCTGAACACCACTTGCTACTGACACCTTCTCCAGTAGTAACTTGGTGAGTTCAGTAACCAGCCCAGGCTTCGTTGCTAGTCAGGCTGAAAAGAGCAAATTTTCAAAGTATCGTTCATTCGCTCGCTCTCCAAAAGGTTTATAGTCAAGCCTGTAGCAGTAGATACCTTTGGCATTTTCATCCTCCCGGACCATATCCCTGATCACCACTATTGGGGCAAAGATGGCTGTCCACAAGTGTGAGCCCCATGAGTCAGAGTGCCCATTCCAGCACATCACACTTGCCATCCTCTAGGATAACACCTTTTTCATTTTGCCTGCTGGGAATATGAAGCAGTCTGAATTACAGGAAATCTAGAGATTGTAAAAATTTCGTAGCTTACTACCCTGGCATGTCGGGCAAAATGCTTAGTGGTATTTCATCTGTCTTTACATTCTGAGTTCAAATTCCGCTGAGGTCGACTTTGCCTTTCATCCTTTCAGGGTCGAATAAACAAGTACCAGTTACTGGGGTCGATATAATCGACTTAATCCGTTTTTCTGTCCTTGTTTGTCCCGACTGTGTTTAGTCCCCTGTGGGTAGTAAAGAAATAGGTATTTCGTCTATCTTTACTTTCTGAGTTACAATTCCGCTGAGGTCGACTTTGCCTTTCATCCTTTCGGGGTCAATAAATTAAGTACAAGTTGTGTACTGGAATTAATCTAATAGACAGGACCCATCCCCTAAAATTTCGGGCCTTGTGCCTAGAATAGAAAAGTTGGTTTAATATACCTTTACTTGCAAACAAAGAACATAGTACCATGGTGCAATTTCACTTCATTGTTTATCTGTCTGTCGCCTGTCTGTCTATCTGTCTGATTTTCTGTTTGTCTTTTTGTGTCTTCCTACTCTACCTGCCTGTCTGCCTGTCTGCCTGCCAGCCCTGTCTGTCTGTCATTTCTGTGTCAACTAGGAAATTTCTTGGATACACATATGCACATATAATTTCTGCCATACAAACGACTCCCAGCCTATCTGCCTGTCTGTCTGTTTTGTCTCCTCTCTCTCTCTCTCATTCTCTCACAAGCAAACATAGACTTGCTCCTACACAACACATCTATCCGCATGTCTGCCTGCCTGCCTGCCTGTCTGTCTGTCTGTCTGTCTGTCTGTCTTTTCGTCTGACTATCTATTTGCTTACCACCTGTTGAGCTTCCTTGTCAACCTAAATCAGCTGATCACTTCTCACTGTCCATTTGTCTGTCTGTATGTCTCAATATATCACTTTTGTCTGTCTGTCTGTCTGTCACTCGTTAATGTGTTTGTGCATTTGAAGGCTTGCATATGAGTGTTTGTGTGACTGCAGGTGTATTTGTATTTGTGTTAGCATATGTATGTGTATGTATGTGTATGAGTGTGTGTCTGTGCGTGTGTGTGTGTGTGTGTGTGTGTGTGTTAGTGGTTTGCTGGGGTCTCTGTCTCTGTGTGCAACTTTATTATTTGTTTCTGTATTTTGAAGTTTATCTTCGTGAGTATGTTTGTTTGTGTTTGTGCGTCTGCGTACATGTTGGTACGCATGCATGTGTAATATGTGTACGCTCGTCACTATGTACGTTTTTCTGTCTTCTCTGTGTATGTCAATGTTTACACAAATGATTTAGCTGTGTGGTTGCTGTTGTTGCTGTTGTTGTTGTTTTCTTATTGTTGTTTAACCCCAGGTTAGAGCAGAGATATGATGAAAACTTTTCCAGCCGTGACCATATGGCTTTTTATAAGTGTATGTCATGGCTTTTTATATGTGTATGTCATATGTCATGGTGTATTTTAGAATGACGTAATCTATTGTATTCCACTTCATTTTTTCAGTTGGCAGGGTGTGATCTGAGAAAGATTTAGCTGCTTTAACTAGCAAGTCAAACAAACAGATAGAGCTTCTCTCAGTAGCATGTCTCTGTGGTTCTATCTGTAAACAAGTTTATGTGCATGTGTGTTTTTATTACATGTATATAAATAAATGTGCATATATGTGTGTGTGTGTGTGTGTGTGTGTGTGTGTGTATGTTTGCATGTATAGACAGAACCATCCGAACGTGGCCGTTGCCAGCGCCGCCCCGAATGGCCTCCATGCTGGTGGCACGTAAAAAGCACAATCCGATCGTGGCCATTGCCAGCCTCACCTGGCACTTGTGCCGGTGGCATGTAAAAAGCACCCACTACACTGATGGAGTGGTTGGCGTTAGGAATGGGCATCCAGCCGTAGAAACATTGCCAGATCAGACTGGGCCTGGTGCAGCCTTCTGGCTTCCCAGACCCCAGTTGAACCATCCAACCCATGCTAGCATGGAAAGCGGATGCTAAACGATGATGATGATGATGATGATATATATATATATATATATATATATATATATATACATATATAAACATATACACACATACATGTATATATATTACAGCTCTTTCTAAAACAGCTGTGCATATGAAGCATTTTTCAACAAAGATGAGCTTTCCATTTAATAGAGATATAAAGTACAGTATGAAAGAAAAATGGTCAGAAATTCATGAGAGCAGACAGATAGCAAATAATAGGCATATATAGATTAGGAGTTAGAGGGAGATTCTCTTTAGACAGAGAATTAAGCAATATTATTTGATTCTGTGTTTGAAAACTTTCTTATACAAGATATCTTATATGTTTTCTACTACAGGTACAATTTGGTTAACTCCTATTAGCAAATGAAACATATGTAATGGTGAATAAATATTACCAAATATTTTCCACTTTCCTCTTGATATATAAGTACTCTGCAAAAATATTTTCCAGTTTTTTTCAACTCTTATGCATACCTTACACAAATATAACTGCTACATACAAATCTGGAATATTGGAATAAGCAGATGTGCTTCAAGAGGACACACCTTACACTTTAATCATATCAACATAATATATAAATATATATATATATATATATATATATAAATATATGAAAGAATGGAGTTGAACGACGAATTAACAAAATTCCTTTATTTTTGACATATGTTTCGAAGGCTGCATATTCCTAATTGCGAAGGAATAAGGAGCACATTATGCCGCTTTCTCATCAGGAAAAGCAAGGAACTTATGTCAACATCAAGATGTTGACATTTTTATATATTTCACCCCCATAGTCAAAAAATTCTTTTTATACTTTCAAAGAACTACTACCCAATCCAGTGAGGTATGTGTTACCTTTGTCCCTATACCTTGCCCTCCTCTTTCTCTCTCTCTTTCCCTCTATCTATAGTAAGCACATTCAAACACACAGACACAAACTGTTCACCTCACCACTGTCTGTTTTCTGATACCCACCCATCCACAAACACAATCACGCACACACATACACACACACACATTAATGCCGTTATATACAGTCACACACACAGACACTCATTCACAAAAGAAAATTCACCATTCATTTGAACTGCACCCTTTCACCTTCCTATTCTTATGCCTCTCTTCTCCTACTTCGTTTGAACCCTTGAACCTTTAGAACCTTCTAGATTCTTCTACATCCAACCATTTTGACGTCACTCCTTATAAAGGAATTTTTTAAAGAGACACTAATTATCACTATGGGCTCCATGTGAGCAGTCATCTAAAAGTTTTTTGTGCATCCTGATGTTGACATAAGTTCCTTGCTTTTCCTGATGAGAAAGCGGCATAATATACTCCTTATTCCTTCGCAATTAGGAATATGCAGCCTTCGAAACATGTCGAAAATAAAGGAATTTTGTTAATTCGTCGTTCAACTCCATTCTTTCATATATTTATATTTTTAAAAAAAACATACAAATTTCCACACGAAAGCACGTAACTTCAAACGTGTCTTCTCTGATGTGAATTTGCTACCCAGGTATCGGTTAACCGAATTATCCATAACAAGATAATTCATTCAACTACTCTTATATATATATATATATATATATATTCTTTTATTCTTTTACTAGTTTCAGTCATTTGACTGCAGCAAATGCTGGAGCACTGTCTTGAAGGGTTTTTAGTGAAACAAATAACCCCAGGACTTATTTTTTAAGTCTAATACTTATTCTTTCTCTTTCTTTTTGCTGAACCACTAAGTTACAGTGATGAGTGAACAAACACAGACACAAAGACACACACACATAAATACACACACACATACAACACACACACACACACACACACACACACACACACAGACACACATGGCAGTCTTCTTTCAGTTTCCCCCTACCAAATCTACTCACAAGGTAGAAGACACTTGCCCAAGTCACCATGCAGTGAGACTGAACCCAGAACCATGTGGTTAGAAACAAGTTTCTTACTACACAGCCACACCTGTATGCATATGGGCACTTACTGTATATATTTCTTTATTGCCTACAAGGGGCTAAACATAGAGGGGACAAACAAGGACAAAGGGATTAAGTCAATTACATCGACCCCACTGCATAAGTGGTACTTATTTAATTGATCCCTAAAGGATGAAAGGTAAAGTGAACCTCAGCAGAAATTGAACACAGAACGTGACAGCAGACGATATACCGCTAAGCATTTCGCCCGGCATGCTAACGTTTTCTGCCAGCTCGCCACCCTAACTATATATACTTATTGTATATACATATTGCATTACATCATTAGGTGCAATTTTAACTGGATTATATAGGTGCAGGAATGGCTATGTGGTAAGAAACTTGCTTTCCAACCACATGGTTCCAAGTTCAGTTCCACTGCATGGAAACTTGGGCAAGCGTCTTCTACTATAACCTCGGCTGACCAAAGACTTGTGAGTGGATTTGGTAGATGGAAACTGAAAGAAGCCTGTTGTATGTATATATATATATATATGTGTGTGTGTATGTATGTATGTACGTATTTGTTATTTGTGTCTGTGTTTGTCCCCCACCACCATTGCTTGACAACTGAGGCTGGTGTGTTTGCGTACCCGTAACTTAGTGGGTCAGTAAAAAGAGACTGACAGAACAAGTACTAAGCTTACAAAGAATAAGTCCTGGGGTTGATTTGTTTGACTAAAGGTGGTGCTCCAGCATGGCTGCAGTCAAATGACTGAAACAAGTGAAAGAATATATATATTTATATATATATACAGGTGGTGCTATTAAGTTAGACATGGCCTGGGCCAATAATGGCCGAAACCTATCAAAGTATCAAAGTATACATATGTATGCATATTGTATACGCATATTTATAAGTGTCAGCGTTTATATATGGTGTATGATCTGGTTTCCTTTTCTTACTGCCACCACAACCACCACCACCAAAGCCATATATGTATGTATGTATATATGTGTCTATGTGTGTGTATGTGTTTATGTATGTATGTATTATGTGATGAGGTATGTCTCTTTGTCTTGGTAATGTGTGATAGTCATAAATGAGTTTTATAGTCATGCAAGCAGTGTCCTTCATTTCTAAACCACCATGAAGCATGTTTGGCCATGGGGAAATATTGACTTGCTTGGAAGCAGGCAAGGGTTAGCAACTGTAAGAGCATACAGTTGTAGAAAATCTGTCTCAACAATTTTCATCCACCCTGTGGAAGCACGAGAAAAATGAATAAATGCGCCCTTTTAAAGCCTAGCCAGGCTCATGGGTCCGGTTTCCTGGTTTCAATGGCATATGTGTTCCCCAGCTGGACAGGACACTAGTCCATCACAGCGTTACTCATTTTTGCCAGCTGAGTTGACTGGAACAAAGCGAAATGAAGTGTTTGCACAATGCATCACCCTGTCCAGGAATCGAAACCACAATCTTACAATCACGATGCTGACACCTTAACCACTAAACCACACACCTCCACAGGGAAGCATGAGAAAGTGGACATTAAAATGATGGTGATGATGATGATGATGATGATCCTTAAGTGTGAATGTCCATGTATTTAGGAGTGCATGTGTATATCCATAATGTACGTGTGTATTCATTTGTTATTGTGTTAGGTCACTTGAGTACTACAGGTAAGGTGTAATCCAGTAAAACTAGTTACTTGGTTCTCATCGTTAATGAGGAAAAACCCAAAATTTCTTAACCAGGTTAACTTAGTGAAAGAGGCTTGCAATAAAAAAACAAATCAGCTAAAAGGACGAACTGACCTGTCAGAAGGTCAGTGTCCATCTAGCAACAGAGTATGATGTGGGTGGGTAGTGGACAGAAAGACATAGAAAAATGTGAGATAGTGAACAAGTATGATGTAATGCCTGTAAAACCACTTTGTGAGTTCACTAGTTTCTGTCATAATATCTAACTAGAGCAGTAGCAGGAGTAGATAAGGCTCCTTAACCATAGTGGTGAAGAAGACTACCTCTCTGCACTACTTTGCTGCCTTGCAGGTGAATATATGGAATTAAGAAAATAAAGGTTTTAGAGACACCCCCTAAGAGGAAAACATACTGAGGCATTTATATTTCAGGTAGTTCCTGACTCTTCTGTTATTGGAAGGTGTGTTTTGGTGTCGTAAGTTACCTAACCACTAATAAGGTTTACTAGAATAACAATGAGCCTGGTGCAGCCATCTGGTTCACCAGTCCTCAATCAAGTCGTCCAATCCATGCTAGCATGGAAAGCAGACATCAAACGATGATGATGATAATCATAAAGACCAACTATGGGTAAGCTATGAAATTCTTACATTCCCTTGATTTTTGGTAATTCAGACCATCTCACAGTCCCAGCAGACAAAATGGGAAAGGTGTTGCCCTGGAGGACGGTGAGGAAGATGCACTGGAACAGCCACTCTGACACATGTACTTGAACTTGTGGTTTCCACTGCCACAGGCTCAACCATAAACCTATCAGAGAATGACCAACTGATACTTTGACAGTTTGCTTTTCTCTGCCTGATGAGTAGCAGACCCTGGGTTGGTAGTTGAATACACCTAGTTTCACTTGCAAACAGCCATCTCTGCCTCGATAGAACTGAGCAGAGAGATGGTGCAGGGGCTAAGACCACCAGAGGTCCCCACTGCGACAGGCTCAACTACAAGCCTGTCACAGGGTGATTGATACCTTGAGAGTTTGCTCTTCTAAGCCTGACAAGCAGTGGAGCCTGGACTGGAAGCTGGACACACCAAGTTGCTGCTGGAGAAGGCGTCACAGCATGTGGTACCCCAGATGAGAAGCTTACCACTATGGAACTTCATAGGGAACATAGCATTGCTGCTAACTGTGCACCTTAAGTATAACTGTAAACCTTCATTGTAGAGCTAGTTTCTCCTGCTGTGTGGTTACTAGATTTTGGATTTCATAATGCATTCAAATCCATAGGAGAGAAAGAGATAGAGAAAGAGTATGTGCGTGTGTGTGTGTATATGTGTGTGTGTGTCCAAGCTTTCTTATCCATTTGTTTATTCTAAGTGATGTATGTGCACCTTCACCCTTTCACATTTGAACTGGCCATATCTGGCTCAAACATTCTACTGGGTTTTATATTCAAACTGGCCAAACCTGGCTTCTCACACTCATCCTGCAAGGGTACTCTGAGAATAAACAATCGTATCATTGAAATCTCAAAGCTTATATATATGTGAGAATTTGTTTTGGGGTTTGAAAATGCACCTGAATTTGAAAAATGTGAAGTTTTTAAATAGATTTGTTAAAATCAACTACATGTAAATTCAGGTGCATTTTGAAACCCCAAAACAAATCTCTTATTTTTTTTCCTGTGTGAGACTACACCTCCTGCACCCACTACACTCACGGAGTGGTTGGCGTTAGGAAGGGCATCCAGCTGTAGAAACATTGCCAGATAAGACTGGAGCCTGGTGCAGCCTTCTGGCTTCCCAGATCCCCGGTCGAACCATCCAACCCATGCTAGCATGGAGAACGGACGTTAAACGATGATGATGATGATGATGATATATATATATATAGTATTAATAATGATCAAGAGAATGGAAATTTTATCCACATCTATAATTTTATTAAACAAGAGTGTCTGTGTGATACGTAGCTTGCTTACCAACCACATGGTTCCGGGTTCGGTCCCACTGCATGGCACCTTGGTCAAGTGTCTTCTACTATAGCCTCAGGCCTACCAAAGCCTTGTGAGTGGAAACTGAAAGAAGCCCGTCATATAAATATGAGTGTGCATGTGTGTGTGCGTGTGTGTGTGTGTGTGTGTGTGTGTGTGTGTGTGTGTGTGTGTGTATGTTCGTGTGACTGTGTTTATCCCCCCAGCATCACTTTACAACTGATGTTGGTGTGTTTACGTCCCCATAACTTAGCAGTTCGGCAAAACAGACCGGTAGGATAAGTACTAGGCTTACACAGAATAAATCCAAGTCTTAATTTGTTCGACTAAAGGTGGTGCTCCAGCATGGTCCCAGTCAAATGACTGAAACAAATTAAAGAATTAAAAAGTTATTTACAGCATTCTTTCTTGTACCTACATGCTTTTCAGCAGCATCAACTTCACATTATTAAACATGCAACCACGTAGTGCCATGTTCAGTACAGTTTCATCAGGGTCCATTATTTACTGTCACTTGAAGTGAAGCTGAAGGAATCAGTAAGCTTATACATATATATATATATATATCATCATCATCATCATCATCGTTTAACGTCCGTTCTCCATGCTAGCATGGGTTGGACGGTTCGACCGGGGATCTGGAAAGCCAGAAGGCTGCACCAGGCTCCAGTCTTATCTGGCAGTGTTTCTACAGCTGGATGCCCTTCCTAACGCCAACCACTCCGTGAGTGTAGTGGGTGCTTTTTACGTGCCACCTGCACAGGTGCCAGGCGAGGCTGGCAACGGCCACGGTTGGATTGGTGTATTTTATGTGCCACCTGCACGGAAGCCAAACGAGGGGGTGCTGGCATCGGCCACGAGTCGGATAGTGCTTTTTACGTACCACCAGACCAGGGAACCTGGCTGGTTCAATTCGATTTCGATTTCGCTTGCCCCAACATGTCTTCGCAAGCAAGGAGGTTGGCATGGGTGCCTGTCGTACGGTCAGATTGGTGTATTTTACGTGCCACCAGCACGGAAGCCAGTGGAGGCGGCGCTGGCATCGGCCACGAGTCGGATAGTGCTTTTTACATACCACCAGACCAGGGATCCTGGCTGGTTCAATTCGATTTCGATTTCGTTTTCGCTTGTCCCAACATGTCTTCGCAAGCAAGGGGGTTGGCATGGGTGCCTGTCATACGGTCAGATTGGTGTATTTTACGTGCCACCGGCACGGAAGCCAGTGGAGGCATCGGCCACGAGTTGGATAGTGCTTTTTACGTAGCACCAGACCAGGGATCCTGGCTGGTTCAATTCGATTTCGCTTGCTCCAACATGTCTTCGCAAGCAAGGGGGTTGGCATGGGTGCCTGTCGTACGGTCAGATTGGTGTATTTTACGTGCCACCGGCACGGAAGCCAGTGGAGGCGGCGCTGGCATCGGCCACGAGTCGGATAGTGCTTTTTACGTACCACCAGACCAGGGATCCTGGCTGGTTCAATATATATATATATATATGTCTGTTTAGCTGTTTCTCTAATTCAATCTAAACTCTCCTTTCCCTACATCAATTTATCCATATCATAAACAACAAACCCACTTTGTGAAACATACACAGATATATTAACAGCAGCAACAACATTAACAACAAGCATATCAGAAGAAGCTAGGTTGCATTTGTGGTTCCCCAGGAGATTATCTTTAATCTATAGAATTCGCATAAAATTCAATAAATTGATTTACCCTGAGATGTGACTCTTAAATATGGTACTTAGTAAGGATATGACACTTAAATCTTTTTGTTCTATTTGTTCCCAGGCATGGCTGTGTGATAACAAGCTTGCTTCCTTACCACATTGTTCTGGGTTCGGTCCCACTCTGTAGCACCATGAGCAAGAGCCTTCTATTACAGCCTCGGGCCTTGTGAGTAGATTTGGTAAACAGAAGCTAAAAGAAACCCATCGTATATATGTGTGTATATATATGTATGTGTGTGTGTGTATATATATGTGTGTATATATATGTGTGTGTATACATTTATATATATATATATATATATATACCTGTTTGTGTGTTTTCATCTGTATTTGTCCCCCACCATTACTTGGTAATCCGCACTGGTGTGTTTATATCTCTGTAACTTAAAAAAAGAAAATGATAGAATAAGTATGAGGCTTACAAAAGTACTTGGGTGGATTCATTTGATTAAAAATTCTTTAAGGCTGTGTCCCAGCTGAAACAAGTAAAAGATCTTTTAAATAGTTTTGTCTACAGAAGTCATAGGCAAATTGCAGTTCACAGCACTTTCTGAATTGCAAGGCCTAATGAACAGTTAACCTGAATTCTTTCAGTATTGCATCCCATCTGATGAAGAATCGCGTCTCATTTGGTCTGCTTCTCAAAACATGGTTGCCAGTGCTTCATATGTATGTATGTATGTATGTACGTCTATATCTGTCTATCTATCTATCTATTTATATATATATGTTCTTTTATTTTTTTACTTGTTTCAGTCATGTGACTGCGGCCATGCCGTTAGTCAAACAAATCAACTCCAGGACTTATTCTTTGTAAGCCTAGTACTTATACTGCTTATACTATCATCTCGTTTGCCAAACTGCTAAGTTACAGGAATGTAAACACACCAACATTGGTTGTCAAACAATGGAGGGGGGACAAACACACACACACACATATATACAACGGGCTTCTTTCAATTCCCATCTACCAGATCCACTCACAAGGCTTTGGTCGGCCTGAGGCTATAGTAGATAACACTTGCCCAAGGTGCCACACAGTGGGACTGAACCCGGAACCATGTGGCTGGGAAGCAAGCGCTTCTTACCACATAGCCACTCCTGAAGCTCTACTCAGCCACATACAAATATTTGCATGCATATATATACATACATACATATATAAATATACATATACATAAATATAAATAAATGTGTCTATGTGTGTATATATATATATATATATATATATATATGCATATATACAGAGAGAGAGAGAGAGTGGTTTCCACACAGTTTCCATCTATCAGATTCACTCACAAGGCATTAGTCAGCCCAGAGTAATAGTAGAAGACATTTGTTGAAGGTGCTGTGCAATGGGATTGAACCTGAAGAGTACGAAAAGAGATGATCATATTTGTGCTCAATAGAGGCTGAACTCAGCTAAACAATTTGAGCAACAGCCCTTCTGTTTACCTGATATCTTTCTGATTTTCTGTAACTGTGTTTGTACATCTGCAAGGATAAGTGTATGTATGTGTGTGCGTGTGCATGTGTAGCTGTGTGTAACAGATATAGCAGAACTTATTACTAATTAGTTTGTCTCATGATAATTAGATCTTCATTTGGAATTTTTATTTATTTATTTATTTATTTATTTATGTTATTTTTTTTTTGTATAAATTATTTCCTCATTAGCTTACCTGAGCAAGCAATCTGTGAAATCCATACCTTCTTGGAAACACAATGTCACATAAAAGAGGACAGCATTGACGATGAGGATGACGATGATGATGACAATGATGATGAAGATGATAGTGATTAAGAGGAGGAGAAAGATGAAAAAGGAGAAGGTAGAGGAGGACAAGGATAATGATGATGTTGATGGTGGTGATGATGATGAGGAGGATGAGTAGGATAACAATAACTTTCATTTCCCTTTGTTTTTTCTTTTAACTGTAGCTATTGAAATTGATAGGATTTCAGACAATCAAATACAAGGTCGTCATCATCATCATCATCATCATCATCATCATCATCATCATTATCATCATCATTATCATCAAAATTGTTATTCATTTGTGCTCCATTTTCACAGTGTTTAATTTTCTCTTTTTATTTTATTGGTTTCATCCAAATGAAGAAAGAAGCTGCTCTCCCATGGTCTTCACAGGCTCTCCAGGACCACAGAGTCTAATGAGGATAATGTGCCTCTTGAACAAATGAGGCGTTTAGAAACAGACTGTTGTAAGCATCACAACTTAAAGACCAAGAAAAACGCAATCGAAGTTTCACGACTTTCGGCAAGGAATGAAGTTAGGAAGCTAGTTTTGGTCTGAAAATGACCGTGAAGACCTCCTCTAATCATTCCACCTATGTAAAATTATTTATTTATGTATGCCTATGAAAGATGAAATAATGATTGTCTTTCTCAGATTGTAGAATATACCGGTACTACGAAACTGTGTATCGCATTGCATATTTTAGCCATAATATCTAGAAAAAACAGAGACCCACCCCAAAGGCATTGCTTGTGTTTTAATATACTAAGGTAAGTCTGTTTAAGAGGTAAATAAGACAAGACAGTAAGATAATAGCCCATTATTGTTGCAATGGGAATGGGGAATATTAGGAAATGAGTCATAACACTTCAAAAAACAATACAAGGACCACACCAAAGTTATTGATTGAGTGTGTGTGCTTACAATGGTTTGTTACTAAGCTGTCTGGTGTGAGTTTCAGTGAGTGAGCGTAGTGTCAATAGCGTCAAGGTACAATTTTTTCCAGTCGGATTTTTGACCTTATTGCAAGCCTCACTGGTTTTTCCTCCCAACATTTTTGAATTCTAGACATTAAGACAAAGAAAATGATACTAACTCTGAAAATGGTCAGAGTGGTGCTTACAAAACTCTGTTACTAAATGCCTCAATTATATGCCTCAATTATATGCAATTCCTTTCTCTTCAGTTCTCAGAATGTTTTCAGAGGAATTCTGGTTTCATCACACAATGTAAACCCTCATAGTGCTTTTTTATTCTTCAGAAATTTGCAAAAAAATTTTGCAAATTATGTTAAATTACACACCCTTTTGTCTGAAATTATAAGAAGCTTGCTTCCCAACCACATGGTTCTCAGTCCCACTGCATGGCACCTTGGACAAGTGTCTTCTATTATAGCCTCAGGCCAACAAAAGCCTTGTGAGCAGCTTTGGTAGAGGAAAACTAAAAAGACCCATTATATGTGTGTGCGTGAGTTGCTTTGTGTCTGTGTGTGTGTTTTTGTTTGCGTGTTTATCTCCACCCATCCACAACTTGACAACCAGTGTTAGTTTGCTGACATCCCCATAACCTAGCAGTTCAGCAAAAGCAATTGATAGAATAAGTACTATACTTTAAAAAACAAAAATTAATTACTGGGGTTGATTCATTCTCTAAGGTGGTGCCCCAGCATGGCCACAGTCTAATGACTGAAACAATTAAAAGATACAAAATAAAGAAGCATCTGGCAGATTCAGACTGACTGTATTTTAAAACTATCAATACAAAAAAAAAAAAAAATTCAAAAAAATTGTTGAAATTTTAGGATTTCTGGGCAGGAATTACACAATTTAAAAAAATTGTTTTTTGCATAATTGTATGAAATCTCATAAGTAGAACACAAATTCACAAAAATTTTCTGAAAATTCCAAAAATTAAAAAAAGTTATAAAGGGTTATATGATGTGTTTAAACCAGAATTCTGCCAGGTTTTTTTTTCCTATGTTCAGGGTATTCATTCAGATCTTTTTATCATCCAGCAACACACATCCTTCAGAGTGTACACCAAATGTATTCCTCTTTCTCTTCTATCTTCCTCTCACAGACTTACCAATGTGTGGAGGTACATGGCTTAGTGGTTAGGGTGTTGGACTCATGATCATAAGATTCTGGTTTCAATTCCTGGAACGGGTGATGCATTGTGTTCTTGAGCGAAACACTTCACTTCACATTGCTCCAGTCTACTCAGTTGGCAAAAATGAGTAATCCTGTGATGGACCAGCATCCTGTCCAAGTTGGGAATATATACACCATGGAAACCAGGAAACTGGCTCTTATGAGTTAGTATGACTCAAGGAGAGTCATCAAGCCAAGTGAAATTGTAGTTGAGGCCATTGCCATGTCATGTAAATGGCACCCATGAAATCATAGATAGACAGAGAGGGAGAGAGAGAGAGACAAATATATAGATATAGACAGACAGACAAGCAGAGAGGTAGGTAGGTAGGTAGGTAGATAGGTAGGTAGGTAAGTAGATGGATAAAGAGATATAAATAGATACTTACTTTGATAAAACTTACTTGAAAAGGATGCGTGGCATTCGATCATATAATAAAAATGATATATAAATATATGCATAAATACATACATATATGTACATACATATATGTACATACATATATGTATATACATATATGTACATACCTACATAGGCGGCGAGCTGGCAGACACGTTAGCGCGCCGGGCAAAATGCTTAGCGGTATTTCGTCTGTCATTACGTTCTGAGTTCAAATTCCGCTGAGGTCGACTTTGCCTTTCATCCTTTCGGGGTCGATAGATAAAGTACCAGTTTCACACTGGGGTCAATGTAATCGACTCAATCCCTTTGTCTGTCCTTGTTTGTCCCCTCTATGTTTAGCCCCTTGTGGGCAATAAAGAAATATGCATATATGTATATATACATGCATATAGGGGTTCAGAACATCATAAAAGCGTTGAACACAATGAGAAATGAAAACAATAAAATAGATAGATAGATAGATAGATAGATAGATAGAGAAAGAAAAGAGAGAGAAATATACAGATATAGACAGACAGAGAAGGTAGGTGTATAGATAGATACTTAGATAGATAGACAGACAGACAGACAGAGAGGGAGAGAGAGAGAGAGAGAGAGAGAGAGAAAGAGAGAAAGACTGACAGACAGACAGACAGGCTGGCAGTCAAGCAGGTAAGCAGACAGACACACAGACAGATAGATTGATAGATACTATTTGTTTCCGACAGATGTAATAAGCTTCTCAAGTAGCTTCTGTCCCAAACTGCTATACTCTCACTGCATCCACTCACATCACTGACTAAGTTGCCTGGGTAATGGAAATCATTCGCTACATTTAAGGAGCCATTTCAGTTGTTCCTTTCCAGTCACCACCAAATCTAAAGCAGATGAAAGAAACTTGAAAAGGTTTCTTATCAATTTGAAATATTTTGTAATTAGCAATGTAAATTAATGTTCGATCTTGTCAGTGAGTGTTTCAAGATTCTTCGTTGTTGCAAGGACAACAAAAGTATATACCTTAGCTGCTGCACCAAAAGAAGTACGTCAAAATTGTGTAGCTTCATTCTCTTTAAAATCTGATGGTTACTCTTTGAATGTGAATATCATCATCATCATCGTTGGCAGCAGTAGCAGCACCTATCATCATCATCATCATCATCGGTGGTGGCAGCAGCACTATTATCATCATAATCATCAACATCATTATCGGTGGTGGCAACGGCACTATCATCATCGTCATCATCATCATCTCCATCATCATCATCATCATCATCATCGGTGGTGGCAGCGGCAATATTATCATCATAATCATCATCATCATCATCATCAACATCATTGTCATCATTATCACTATCGTTGTCGTCATTGTAATCATCATTATCATCATCATCATCGACATCGTCATCATCAACATCATTGCCATCATCATCATCATCATCATCATCATTATGTTGTTGTCATCATCAATATCATTGTCAGCATGAACATCATCATCATCGTCATCATCAACATCATCATCATTATTATCATCATCAACATCATTGTCATCATCATCCTCATTGTCATCAACAACATCATTTCCATCATCATCATCATCATCATTGCTGCTATCATTGTCATTGTCATCATCACTGCCATCATCATCGTTTTTACATACACTTCTCCATGCTCACACATGTCTGCTGGAATTTTAGTTGAGACAGAATTGCTATGGCTGGATGCCCTTCCTGTCACCTAAGATCCGGCGCTCAACTCTTTCCACATAAGATAATAGTTCCCCATGACCAAACCTGTTTTCACAGAAGATTGGAAATGGAAGACACCACTCACATGGCAATGATGCCCATTTACAAATACCACCCGATGGGGGAGTATAGTGTGAAGTTCTATGCCACTGAAATCTATGAGATCCAATCAATGAAATAATTTATTAAACACTGAAATTACTGTAACATGAAGAAGGCTGCGAAACAGCTGTAGCCCTAAGGGTGTCAAGTGGTTAGATAAATATATTCACCTCTCAAAGCACGTGACTTTTTATGGTTTATATATAAATATACATATATATAATACTTTTTTCAGTCATTAGACTGTGACCATGCTGGGGCACCTTCTTAAATTTTTAGTTGAATGAATTGATCCCAGTACTTATTTTTTAAAACTTTGTACTTATTCTTTTGGGTTCTTTTGCTGAACTGCTAAGTTATTGGGATGTAAACACACCAACACCTGTTGTCAAGCAATGGTGGGATACAAACACAGATACGAAGACACACACACATAGACATATATTTCTTTCATTACTATACGTGACTAAGAGTGCCTACGCACCTACATTGCTAGAAATAAGAGTTAAAATACTCTTAATGTTGTAGTGTTACAGCACCACCCTTAGTCACACTTAGTAACAATTGAATTTTTCTTCTATAGTATCACAATGTGCTTAGCTGTTTATATTGGTTTTTTAATATATATATATATTTATATACAATAGGCTTCTTTCAGTTTCCATATAGCCCAGTGCTATAGTAGAAAACACTTGCCTAAGGTACCACACAGTAGGACTGAACCCAGAACCATGTGGTTCGGAAGCTAACTTCTTGCCGCACAGCCCATGTCTGTACCTAATATCTTAACTGTAAATATGTTTCTATTTTTTCCATAAAATATTGGTGCACATTCTGTTTGTTTAACAGTCCAAATATCTTTGCCAAGTGAACAAGCTTGGTACATGAAATAACCATAAATATTCTCATTTCTTTAGAGTTGTAAAAACTACTTTCTGTTTTTCTTCCAACTCATAAATATGAACAAACACTTTCTCCATAGACAGCTGCCTTACTTATGTTATGTAAAAATCGAGCATTCATCATGAAAAGCTATTGTTTTACAAAGCTGTTTGAAAAACTGTCATTTCGGGTATCTTGATTTAACTGGTAGTAAAACTGGATGTTACTCATACTGGATCTCACCTCAGTGTCAAGTTCTGTTTTTTTTTTTGCTCTAATAAGATCCATCTTATATAAGAATCAATGATTATTCAGCTTTTGTATTACACATTGCCAAGTTGAATATTCAGATAGTAGACCCGGTTTCTTTTTAACAAAAATTTTCATGATAGGCATAGGAGTGGCTGTGTGGTAAGTAGCTTGCTTACCAACCATATGGTTCCGGGTTCAGTCCCACTACATGGCACCTTGGGCAAGTGTCTTCTACTATAGCCTCGGGCCAACCGAAACCTTGTGAGTGGATTTGGTAGACGAAAACTGAAAGAAGCCCGTCGTATATATGCATATATATATATATATATATATATTTATGTATATATATATATATATGTATGTGTGTGTATATGTTTGTCACCCTGCCATTGCTTGACAACCGATGCTGGTGTGTTTAGGTCCCCATAACTTAGTGGTTCGGCAAAAGAGACCGATAGAATAAGTACTAGGCTTACAAAGAATTAGTCCTGGGGTTGATTTGCAAATCGACTAATGGTGGTGCTCCAGCATGGCCACAGTCAAATGCCTGAAACTAGTATAAGAGTATGCGTTCTACTACCTGTAATATATATATATATATTTAAATAATGGTCTTTTCCAAATTTTGGCACAAGACCAGAAAGTTCATGGGTGGGAGGGTAAGTTGATTACATTGACCCAGTACTCAACTGGTACATAATTTATTGACCCCAAAAGGATGAAAGGCAAAGTCAACCACAGCAGAATTTGAACTCAGAAAGTAAGTGCTGCTAAGCATTTTGTCCAGTATGCTAATGATTTTGCCAGCTTGCTGCCTTAATAATAATAATAATCTTTTCTACTATAGGCACAAGGCCTAGAATTTGTGGGAAGGTGTATAGTCAATCATATCGACTCCACTACGTGACTGGTATTTATTTTATGGACCTCTAAAGATGAAAGGTAAAGTCCACCTCAGTGGAACTTGAATTCACAACATAAAGACAGATGAAATTCCACTAAGCATTTTGCTTGGTGTGCTAACGATTCTGCCAGCTTGCCACCTTAATATATATATACTTGAAGAATGAGACATGATTTATAAATTCTTTAATTAAAAATATGTAATTAGAATATTGAATGTATAATATCTTTCTTCTTCTTTCTTCTTCTTTGTGCCTTTAAGCCTCCTATGCGGAGTATAGGCCACTTATAGTTGAATTCCATGTCGTATAATTTTTGGCTTTTGTTCATATACTCTGCCATGAATGTCCCCCTTTCTCTAGTTCCTTTTGTGTTGATCTCTGCCACGAGTTCTTAGGCCTACCCCTCCTATAACCATCCGGTTTCCACTGTAAAGCACTTTTTGCTACATTTGGTGTGTCTTTTCTAATTGTGCTACCAATCCACTTCCACTTTTTCTGAAATATTTGCTCCCTAATCGAAACTTGATTTGTTCTTTGCTATAACTCCATATTGCTTATGTGTTCGGGCCATCTAATTTTAAGTATACTACGCAAGCATCTGTTGATGAATGATTGTATTTCCTTATTTAACTTAACTGTTGTTCACCATGTCTCAGCCCCATACAATAACACTGCTTTTACAGCATACCAGACAAGTACATATCTGTAATAAGAGCAACTTACCAAGGAATGTCATGCCGAGTCTTGCATGGAAATGGAGCTATGGATAAATTTGAAGTAAAAACAGGAGTTCAACAGGGCTGTATACTTTCTCCCTTTTTATTTCTACTAGTTATAGATTGGATTATGAAGGAAACTATGATTGAAAGCCAAGCAGGCATTGAATGGACGGATGTGGAGGCTCTAGAAGATTTCGACTTTGCAGATGATATAGCGCTACTTTCACAAACATATAGCCAAATGCAAAATAAAATGTCAAAATTAGAAGCAATAGCTACCAAACTGCGACAAATCAAAAATTATGTGCATTAATGAAGAAAACAGCGAACCTATTAAACTAGAAACTGGTGAACTAGAGGATGTAGCCGAGTTTATGTATTTAAGTAGTAAGATAACGTTTTCAGGCGGCACCGACGAAGATATTAAGTCGAGAATAAGTAAGGCAAGGACCACTTTTCTCCTGTTAAAGAAAGTATGGAGCGCAAGTGTAATTTCAATAATATCTTTACCTCTGTTATTTTCTGGAAGCTCTTGGCAGGATAAAAAATTGTTTATAATTCAGTTCAATGAAATGAATGCTAGTAGTTGTGTTTTATAGTGAAACCTTTTTAAAATAAAATTCATTTTCTTTACATCAAAAGAACTATGCTCCTCAGTGCTAGAAGACATTTCCATTATTATTCTGCAGATTATATGACTATATACATCATTTTACCAATGTTATGTTCAACATCATTACCAAATATTGTTCTTGCAATCAAGCCACATGCTGGCCAAAAATGACCTACCTTTGTAGTGTCTGGTTTCATTTACTTTATTATCATTTCTGTTATATGATAAGAATGACACTGAACTTTCGTACAAAAGTTTAATCATTTCTCAAAATGGCTTTTTTTTGTTTATTATCAGCTCAATCCTTTATAATTATTATGATCTATGTTTTTGAAATTTGTACGTTGGATTATTAAATGTCTCCACTTTACTGGGTACTGAGCCATCATTCCCAAGATTTTTGCTAGGACAGTTTCCTTGCTTGATAAAGTAAAAGTTAAACTTAAAAAGCTGGCTGTATAATATTGAGTTCAAATACTGGCACAAAGCCAGCAATTTTGGGGGAGGGGGAAGATGTAAATTGCTTAGATTGACCTCCAGCACTCAACTGGTACTTATTTTATTGACCCCCCCCCCCCAAAGGATGAAAGGCAAAGTCAACCTTAGCAAGATTTGAACTTGGAACATAAAGCCAGACGATATGCATGGTAACAATTCTGTCAGCTTGTCACTTTAATTGGTTGTGTATCAACAAATGTCACAGGTACAAATTATTTTTGACAACTGCTTTTCTCAAACAAGTTCTACCAGCTGAAACTGGATCTACTATTGACATTTTCAACTCAGCAATGAGTAATAGTTATGTTATCACTTCAACAACTTCCTTGAAATAGATCTATTTTATTTAGGAGTCAATTTTTTTTTAGTCACCACCACCACCACCATCATTAACAAAACAACAACAACAACATACAGCACAACTGGCACTTAGAACAGATAACAAGAAACATGCAATTTAAATCATTGAACCTAAACCTATGTCAGCAGTAACTAGAGTATAAAATGTAGACACTTTTCATTCTTTTTGCAAAAATTTATATATGTGTATATGTGTATGTGTGTGTGTGTGTGTATAACAATTTTTATATATATATAATATATATATATATATTATATATATATATATATATACACATACATATACATACATATATATAGATACATGTACATATATATACATATATATATAATATTAATTAGAGATAAAACCACTATTATGCAAATCAAACAAAGAAAGACTTAATCCAATACATAAAAATTTTTATATAAATTAAATAAAATTAAGTTATCCACTACAATTGTTTCTTGTCACTTCTAAGGACATTCATCAGGTGGTTTTCAGACTAATTTAAAATTGAATAGAAGGTCTGAAAACCACCTGATGAATGTCCTTAGAAGTGGCAAGAAACAATTGTAGTGGATAACTTAATTTTATTTAATTTATATAAAAATTTTTATGTATTGGATTAAGTCTTTCTTTGTTTGATTTGCATAATAGTGGTTTTGTCTCTAATTAATATTATATAATATTTTACTATAAAATTGGATTCAATCCTAAATCTGATTTTTCCCTGTAAATTTGGATTTATTCCCTAATATTTATTATTATATATATATATATATATATATATGTGTATGTATATATATATATGTATACATACATATATATATGTATGTGTGTGTATGTATGTATGTATAGAAAGGAAAATATATTTTAAACCATGGTTTTACCTTTAAATTACAAACTACTGTATACCTTATAGCTAGGAGTATACATAGTGAGGTAATATACCAGTAGTGTCTACGGATACATCTATTCCTTAGATGGTTGAATAACCTCTAACTCATATTTTGCTATATATATATATATATATATATATATATATATATACATACATACATACATACATATATATATATATATATATATATACAAACACACACACACGCGCACGCACGTGCGTGCACACACACACACATATATATATATGGAACATTGTGTCTGCTGTGAAATGAAGTAAAAACACATCAGATTAAGAATTTTTTTCACTTTGCTATTATATTTTCTTTAAACTCTTAACATATTCACTTTTCTTTTCAAATATTTATTGTTTAAAGCAGAAGTTAGCAACAGGTGAGTTGCAGCCCTTCAGGTGTGCCACTATGGATACTATGGGTCACAGACCTTTCCTTAAACTTTTCCAAAGTTAATGTATTTGTGAGCTGTTTGAGCAATTGTTGGCTTTTAGACAGTCTTTCATGTTATGATCTGTTCAATATTTTGCTTAGGGACAGAAAATTGTGGATAGGAGGACTCACAAGGATATTTTTGAATGTAAGATATATAATATATACATAAACCACTGGTTACTACAAAAAGAAGTTGCTGACCTCTGGTTGAGAGGAAACAAAAATATCTGAATAACAATAATGATCATATTTTCAACTGAATATAGGAACTTTTCAAATAAATAGAAAAATTATTATTTTAAAATCTCTCAATGAGACATTCAGTAACTCTACTCTAAAGTAATGGTTATTTGCCAACAGAATGTGGAAGTCCAGATTGAGATGAATGTTACTGTTATTTAGCCCCAAGAACACAGATAGTGTGTTGTATAGCCAACTGGTGACTATGTTTCCTGGAGCTAAACAACAGTAACATTCATCCCAACCAGGACTGCCACATTATGCTGGCAAATAAACTTGTCAAATGTTTTGTGGTTTTACCCTTTCACATTCAGATTACTCTATCAAATGTGAAGTTTATTTATTCCCATCATTTTAAATAAATCTTTTTCATTTTCTTTTTTCATTTCATCTAGTTTCAGCTCATGAGCTGTGGCCATGCTGGGGCACCGCCATTTGGTGTTGCTACATAATTTTACTTCATGAATGCTTTTTAGCTATTGACATTTGGTGCATAAGAGAGTTTGATGCAGCTGCCCTCATCTGCCTTTCCTGCCGCGAAGTTGGTTCATCTAGGACACCTAACAGGAAGAGGTCCAACTTTATTTTGAGGACCAGCTTTATTCATGCATTATTTCATGGCTTTGAGATTTCAATAATGTGGTTGTTTAATTTTAAAATTATACTGTAGGGTAGGTGTGAGAGGCTGAATCTGACCAGTTTGAAGATCAAACAGGTAGAATATTTTGGCCAGATATGGCTGGTTTATATACTATAGAGTTAAATTAAGCATGAACAATCTTTTTCAAGAAGTGGGTGACATGAGACATGCTTCATCATCAGGCTTGCCATACTGTGAAAAATTATGATAAAACGTTATATCCTTCATGAAATTGTGAGATTCAGAAAGCTTTGCAAGGTTGTAGCTTACCCATGACTTGTCTAAATATTGGTTTCAAATTTTGGTACAAGGCCAGCAATTTTGGTGAAAGGATAAGTTGATTAAATCAACCGCAGTGTTGACCGCAAATTTGAACTCAGAATGTAAAGACTGACAAAAGGCAGCTAAACATTTTGCCCAGCATGTTAACAATTTTGTCAGCTCACCACCTTGACTTGTCTAAATATTCTTTTCTACTCAAGGTACAAGGCCTGAAAGTTTTGGGGAGGGGACCAATTGATTAGATCAATCCCAGTATGCAACTAGTACTTAATTTATCAACTCTGAAAGGCAAACTGGTACTTAATTTATCGACCCCAAAAGGCAAAGTCGATCTCAGCAGAATTTGAACTTAGAACATAAAGACAGATGAAATACCGCCAATCATTTCACCTAGCTTGCTAATGTTTCTGCCAGCTTGCCACCTTGACTTGTTTAAATATTAGGTTGTTTCACATGAAATGCTGCATTTTTAATTACTTGTCATTTCAGTCATTTAAAGACTCAATTATGTATACTTTGCAGTTAATCTTGACTCTTTTTCTATCTCAACAATATTGGTACACAAAATTTGTACCCACAGACCTTATGAAAATGAAAACAACCAAACTATGTGGAGTGATTTTCTTGTATGAGTACAAGCTGGGTCACTCTATGGAATATCTATGCTCTATGGAATATCAAGTGGATCTTTGGTAATGGTTTTGTTGACATCAGAACTGTTCAGAGATGGTTCCAAAGCTCTCGTTCAGGAGATGATAGCCTTGAAAATAAACCAAGAGGTAAGCCACAATCAGTTATTCGGCATGATGGATTAAATGCTTTGGTTGAACAAAATGCAAGAACAAAGGTTTGAAAACTTTCATCAGAACTCCAAACATCTCGCACAACTGATTTTGGACACCTGTAAAAAATTGGAAAAGTTAAGAAAACGGATAGGTTTGTTCCATATCAACTGAACGAGATTAAAAAAAACAGACACCTCGAAGTGTATTCCTTATTGCTTTCTCAACTGGAAAAAGACCATTTTTGCTTCTAATCATTACTTGTGATGAGAAATAAATACTCTTTGACAACAGGAGAAGAAGAACAGGACAGCGATTAAATGCAGAAGAATCACCTAAAATCTACCCAAACCCACCATTGCACCCTAAAAATTTAGTGGTCACTGTATGGGGGTCTGCAAAGGGAGTTATTCATTATTCATTTTTGCAACGAGGAAAAACGGTAACAACAACATCGTATTGCCAGGAAATTAATTGAATGCATGAGAATTTGAAAAAGAAGCAACCCAGACTAGTGAATAGAGATGGTCCAATTTTGCCACATGACAATGCCCATCCTCACACTCCTCAAGCTTAAGGTCCAAAAGTTGCAAAGCCTAAATTATGAGATTTTGCAACATCCTCCTTATTCCCCTGATATCTCTCCTACTGATCATCACTTATTTAAGCATTTTGAGCTTTTCATAAGTAATAAACATTCTTAAATAGAGAAGAGGTAATTGAAGCATTTGGACACTTTATCACAGGAAAAAGGTGAATTTTTTTTTAAAAGATGGAATATATGACATAGATAAACGTTAGGTAAACGTCATAAATGAACAAGGATCATACTTTGATTAAATAAATCAGTTCTCTAACACTTCTGAAATATTTTATTGTTACCTTTCAAATATGACATTTCATGTGAAACAATCTAATATTAACTTAAAGTAAATGCAAAAGTAAGAATGATAAATGCCATCTTTGAATTTTGGCTTTGTTTAATATTGTTTCTATTATATTCTCTCATCATCATCATCATCATCATCAACATCAACATCGTTTAACATCCATCTTCCATGCTAGCATGGGTGGTATGGTACCACAAGAGCTGGCCAGGATGCCCTTCCTAACACAAGAACCAGCCAGGATGCCCTTCCTAACACAAACCACTTAGTAGAGTGTACTTAGTTCTTTTTTCATGGCATAAGCTCAGGTGAGGTGAGTAGTGCTTTTTAAGAGACACAAGCACAGGTGTGGTCAGTACTTAGTTCTTTTTTCATGGCATAAGCTCAGGTGAGGTGAGTAGTGCTTTTTAAGAGACACAAGCACAGGTGTGGTCAGTTTTGACAAGGTTTTTACAGCTGGATGATCTTCTAAAACACCAACCACTTTACAGTGTGAACTGGGTGCTTTTAAGTGACACCTGCACTGACAGGGTCACCAAGTACTGCAAGACATTAAAAAAACAAGTTATGACTCTTATGTCTATAGTTCATATCTAAAGATATGGCATATATATTTTTCATGAATGTAGCAGGTGTGGCTGTGTGGTAAGAAGTTTGCTTCCCATTCACAGGGTTCTGAGTTCAGTCTCACTGCATGGTACTTTGAGCAAGGGTCTTCTATTATTGTTTCAGGCCAACCAAAGCCTTGTGAATGGATTTGCTAGATGAATCTAAAAGAAGCTTGCCATATATAAGTGTGCGTGTGTGTGTGTGTGTCTCTGTACTTGTCCACCAACACCACTTGACAACTGGTGTTGTCAAGTGTATATGTGTATATATATAAATATATATGTTTATATTTATGTGTGTATGTGTTTGTCCCTCTACCATCACTTGACAGCTGGTGTTGGTGTGTTTACATCCTTGTAACTTAGGAGCTCGGTAAAAGAGATTAACAGAATAAGTACTAGATTTTTAAAAAATAATTCTGGGTCTGATTTGTTCAACTAAACCCTTTAATATGGTGCCCCAGCATGGCCAGGTCAAATGACCGAAACAAGTAAAAAATAAATAAAAAATAAATATATTTGCAACAGTGTTGGATCAAAGATGAAGAACCAATATAAAGAAGATTAAATGTTCTGGAAACTTTAACAGAAGAATAAAAAGTCTATCAGATTACCAGGCCTCCAAACTGAAATGCTTTGAAAGCTTAGATGACAAAGAAGAAGGGAAAACACTTTGCAGATGAAACTCTTCAGTTCTACTCTTATCAAGTCATTGACTTTTCTCACTAGAATCTTGAAGATTGTTTCAATCAGTCTATAATATAACCTGATAACAGCAAGTGTAAGAATATCAATATAGGGGAAGAGTGGGGTCACTAATAAAGTAGCTTATAGGAGAAGGGGTGTCACTAGTAAGTCATCTAGAGATTTGTTGCAATGAATGCACTATTAGTATTTGTAGATTCAAGGACACTTTTGAAATGAATATATCTCTACTTCAGAATGTGCTCGTTCTTATGAAATAAGTGGATAAACAGGTTTATCAAGGAAGCATTAGAAATGTTCAATAATAAAAGTGCAATTTCTCTCCTACAAGAGAGGAATGTACTTTTAATATTGGTTTCAAATTTTGGCACAAGGCTAGTAAGTTTGGGAGAGGGAGTAAGTCAATTACATTGACCCCAGTGCTTAACTGCTACTTATTTTATTGACTTCAAAAGGATGAAAGGTAAAGCAACCTCAGTGGAATTTGAACTCAGAATGTAAAGTCGAATGAAATTCCACTAAGCATTCTAACAATTCTGTCAGCTAGCCGCCTTAAATGTACTTGGAATATTGAATTTAACTTCACTAATTACATGTATTCAGTATCTGGACAAAATACCCCTCAGGACAAAATCCCCCAAGGACAAAGAAAGTCCTGCTGAACAAATTTTATGCAGAAATATCAACAAATAAATATTTGAAATACTTTTACAAAATTTCACTTTCCTAAAATATTTTTGTTGTAAAGAAAGAATAATATCCCAGGGGATATTGACTACCAGTGGGGATTTTGTCCAGTGGTATTTTGTCTGGGGGTGGATCTTATCTGGGGGGATTTTGTCCAGTGGAAATTTTTTCCTTGGTGAGGGATTTTGTCCTAGTACCAATGTATTCAGCATTCAAAATAATAATTATAGTGACTTTGCCCATGAAATTCCCCAACATTTTATAAATAAGAACACTGTATAAGGTTAAAATAATGACATTTTGAGTGTGATGAATACAGTACAATGCAGCTAACCATAATTCCTGAGTAAATATGGTAGGGTAACATGTACCAAGCTTACACCAATTGTTTCAGGTACCTATGTAGTCCCAAACAAACATATACACCTTCTCGGTCACTTACTCTCAATCCAGAGAAATATCCAGGATGCGACGGCTGGAGGATGATAAACATGCTGGTAATCATTATAATTGAGTAGACTGAAGCAATGTGAAATGGTATTCCTTGCTCAAGGACACTATGTGCTATCTGCACTAGAAATTGAACACATGGCATTAGGATTATGAGCTAAACACTCTAGCCCTCATGCCACACATTAGAACACCTAGGATAAGGTTGAGTTTTTAATGCAACTATGATAAATATATTGAAATTTGCATTGATTTCAATATCTTTATCTATTCTTCTGATATTTTTCTTCATGTTTGAGAAAGATTTCTTTCCAAAGAACAAGAATTTGAGAAATTAAGTGTGTTAGAGCTATTCTGATTTGAAAGCATGAATAAAAGGTGTCAGTAAGTTTAATTGTCGTGCTTAACATTATCCAATATGCCATTTTGAGGAAGGTTTTCCAAAGAATAAGGAATTTGGTAAAGTAAATGTGTCAAAGCTAATCTGAGATAGAAAAGCGAATAAAAAGTAAGAGTAAGTAAGTTTACTTGTTATACTTAATATTTTCCATCAACGTTTTTACCATTTATGTATTCATAGAAAGATACTTATGCATAGAAACCGATATTATACAGAAAAAAAAACAACTTTTAAATGCTGTCAGGTAAATTTCAAAGAATGAAAAGTGAATTAGATAAGTTTTGCCATAAAACATGAACCTAAATGTGTTCTATGTAAGTAACTGTATTGAACTTTATAAGTTGTGATAAAGGATTTGCAGGTTCACTCTTAGCGCTAAGATTATTTTCATTTAGCCCTAACTCAGTCTCGATTGAACTAACAAGCTATAACTATTACATCTTAAAATCGTGGCCATCCATACATACAGGTATGTCCTTTATGGCCATGCTCCCACCATTCCCTCTCTCAGCTGAGAAGTCCTTGTCTTGTGAACTCATGGGTGCTGATGCCACATAAGAGCACCCATGTCAGTGTCATATAAAAGCACCCATGTGGTGCCACATAGAGCACTCAGTACACTCTGTAAAGTGGTTGGCATTAGGAAGGGCATCCAGCCATAGAAACCATGCCATAACAGACAACTGGAGCCTGGCTCATCAGCTCCTGTCAAACAATCCAACCCATGCCAGCATGGAAAACAGACATTAAATGGTGATAATGATGATGTTGTATCTAAGACAAAACATTATGGCAGTAAGATGGCAGAATCATTAGTATGTCAGACAAAATGCTTAGTAACATTTCTTCTGGCTTAACATTCTGAGTCCAAATTCTGACAAGGTCAGCTTAGCCTTTCACCCTTTTGAGATTGATGAGATAAATACCACTTAATTGTCAATGTAATTGATTACCTTCTTTCCTTGCAAAAAAATTTCTGGTCTTGTACCTATATTAGAATGGATATCTAAGATGACATTATCTTCCTTATTTATAAGATGGCTCAGTGGTTAGAGCGTCGAGCTTACGATCGTGAGGTTGTGAGCTCGAATCCCGGACCGGGCTGCGTGTTGTGTTCTTGAGCAAAACACTTTATTTCACGTTGCTCCAGTTCACTCAGCTGTAGAAATGAGTTGCGACGTCACAGGTGTCAAGCTGTATCGGCCCTTGCCTTTCCCTTGGACAACATTGGTGACGTGGAGAGGGGAGGCCGGTATGCATGGGCGACTGCTGGTCTTCCATAAAACAACTTTGCCTAGACTTGTGCCTCAGATGGTAACTCTCTAGGTGCAAACCCATGGTCAGTGTCTGACCAAAGGGGGTCACCACACCACAAGATGTGGTTTGAACTGTCATTTCAAAAAAAAAAAGTTTAAAAAAATGAAAAAAGCAAGAAAAAACAAAACTTTTAAATATTCACTTAATATACCTATTTAACCCTTTAGCATTTAAACTAGTCATATCTGGCCCAAACATTCTACCTATCATGTTCAAGCTGGCGAAATCTGGGGTCTCACACCTGTTCTAGAATGTCATTCTAAAATCAAATAATTCCAGCATTGAAATCTAGAAGATACTATATAATGCATGATTAATTCAAAACAATGTAAATAAATAAGCAGCAGATTTGACAGAGTTTTCTCAATGCTCAAGAGCTGATCTGTTGCGTTACTGGAAACAGAAATTCAGAGAAAAGAATACCATTCTGATCATAACCAGATTTTCAATTGAAGGGGTTTTCAGTTATTAACCTGGATCCTCTAGAAGCCATCTAATTTGCATTTGTATGTACATTATACATATGTGTACATATAAACACACACATAGTGATTGGTAGTTGGTTCAAACCGGAGATATTACCACCACCACCACCTTGTGTGCGGATTTGGTAGATAGAAACTGAAAGAATTCTGTAGTGTGTGTGTATCTTTGTCTCTGTATTTGCCCTCACCCGCATTTGACAACCAGTGTTGGTGTGTTTACATCCCTGTAACCTAGGGGTTCAGTAAAACAGACAAATAGAATAAGTACCAGACTTTAAAAAAATAAATATTGGGGTTGATCCGTTCAACTAAAATCCCTCAAGGAAATGCCCCAGCATGGCCACAGTCTAGTGACTGGAACAAGTAAAAGATAAATGATTATTCTACCATGACTGACCACATTATCAGATGTTGTTACACATCTCCGGTCACAATGTGCTTTTTGTATTGGTTCAGCCTTCAAATGATGCCACCCTACTGGCTAGGCAAGCAAGTCAACATTCCCACCAATCGAAAGGGGGACTGGAGCAACCTGAAAAGAAGTGTTTTGCTCAAGAACACAACATGCCACCCAATCAGGGAACTGAACCCGCAATCAAGCAGTCATGAGTGCAACAACCTAACTGCTAGGCTATATGCCTTCATAAAAGATAAAGGATAAAAGATATAAAAGGCTAAAAAAAAATACTGGTTTCAGATTTTGGTAGCAGACCAGCAGTTTCTAGAAAGGGGCTAAGTTGATTACATCAACCCCAGTACTCAACTGTTACTTATTTTATTATCAACTCTGGAAGGATGAAAGGCAAGGTCAATCTCGGTAGTATTCGAGCTCAGAATGTAAAGATGGACAAAATGCTGCTAAGCATTTTGCCTGATATGCTGGCAACTCTGCCAACTCAGTGCCTTATACAGAAGGGAAATATTGATTTCAAATTTTGGCACAAGACTAACAATTTCAGGAGAGGGGGTAAGTCAATTACATCAACCCCAGTGCTCAACTGGTACTTTTTTTAATTGGCCCCAAAAGGATCAAAGGCAATGTTGTTCTGAAATGCAGTTAAGCATTTTAATCGACATGCTAATGATTCTACCAGCTCACTGCTTTATACATAAGAAAATATTAAGATATATGAGTATTGTAGTTTGCTTGAAGCATTGTAATATCAAAGAAGGTAAAAAGAGAGAAAATAGAAAGCTTCTGACAATGTGGAATGTTTAAGAAAATATTTATATTTCAAGTGCATTGCCAAAAGATGTCTGTTTTCTTTCTTTTTACCTTCTTCATTAAGATATATCTCGTATCCGAGAATTTAGTTTTTTCTTTGCTGAACACTTTCTTTATGATGATGGCATTGATGACTCTGTAGACCAATTCTTGCATAGAAGAGTAGACGGCATTGACTGCATGGTAATGTTGGTGGAGAACCTTTCTCTTCTGTCATTTGATTTCTTCTCTTTCTATTCTGGTGGCTTCAAAATTTTTGGTTCTGGTGGTGATGGAACACTACCACTTGGTACAGTCTTGAGTTTTCGTTCCAAATGATTTAGGCTCAATTCCAGTGGCTTTCAGAGTTGCTTGAGTTGGTCCTTGTATATTTCTGTAGATCATATACAATGCATAATCATAAATATCAGTAATCATCAAGAATTTAATAATAATTTATGAAATCATTATTAAAATCATCAACACAATCATTCCTCTTCCTCAACTTCACCATCGTCAGTATCCAGTGTTAGTTTATTTATTATCAGTTCCTCTCTTTCTATAAAAGTGGGATAGACTAAGACATTCAATAACTTTCTAAAGCAGCTGTATTCTTTTCCATCATTTTGTCTCATTTGCTGCAGCTAAAGTGAGATGAACTCATTAATCACCTCTAATTTGATTGTCTTCTCTTTCTTTATAATCCTTTTAATCTATTGTAAAAGTATTACAGGTTAAATCTAATTTTAAAGGTCAGTTGCTTCCTTTAAACTATCAAACTTTCATTTCTGGATATTGGTGAAATTTAAATTAAGACAACCAAAGAAGAACTTTGGAACGGAGAATTCACAGATGTTTATCAAAGAATCTAATGATTGTAAATCTGTTTGTTTCACCCTAAATATGCAAGATCAATACTCAGTAGATATTAATTTTAAAATGCTTTGAAACTAAAGAAGTGGCAATATTGCTGCAGGATAAATTGACTTTGATCAGTCAAAACCATTTAAGAGTACATTAAATGAAAGAATGGTACAAGAGCACAAGGAATAATCCAGTTTTTGCAATAGATTTAAAGGCATTATTACACGTGTGTGTGTGTGGGGGGGGATTGTATAACTTTGTTAAACTATACATAAAAATAATCATAAACAAGAGATTGTCAAAATATTGTTTATTCTACTTAAATCATTTACACTGTGAGGGATAGTATAATTGGCCAAAGGTGGTGAGCTGGCAGAAACGTCAGCACGCCGGGCGAAATGCTTATCGGTATTTCGTCTGCCGTTATGTTCTGAGTTCAAATTCTGCCGAGGTTAACTTTGCCTTTTATCCTTTCAGGGTCGATTAAATAAGTACCAGTTGCGCACTGGGGTCGATGTAATCGACTTAATCCATTTGTCTGTCTTTGTTTGTACCCTCTGTGTTTAGTCCCCTTGTGAGTAGTAAAAAAATTAGTATAATTGACCATCTTAAACCCACTGTCCCTTTTACTGCCTAAATGGAATCACCTCTTTGTGGAGTGACTTGATAGTTAGCCTGAAGTGAAGGTCCCTGTCTACAGTTCATCTGTTATAAGTTGATGGGCAGTGCTCTACATGTGTGTGTGTTTGCAGGCATGCATGTGTGTGTGTGTATTTGAATAAAAGTATTTGGTTAGTGTTCCATATATTCAATGTTACATTGAAAAAATGTTGAAAATGGTAATTGAATAACAAAAGCAGAAACAAAAAAGTAAGCAGAAATATATATATATTATGATAAAACAGATGTATTACATAATAAACAAAGTGCTTGAACTGGCTGTCCAGGTTCTCTATTATTTTATTCAATCCCAGGTCAGTTTGATTGAGCCAACCTATGATCAAAGGTAAATCAATCAAACTACAACCAAACCATCATTATTTCAGAAATAGTGTATTTATTTAAGACTACATTATTATGATACCAGCTCTCTGCAGCCATTTACACTTGATATTTGAATAATTGCACAATAATTAAGGATTATCTCTCAAGTCAAAGAAAGACAGTTCTGCAATTTCCTACTGAACAACCTGCACTGATGTTTATTCATGGTGATGAAATGTTTGCCCTGCTCATTATCTCACTCCCTCCATCAAATTGACATTGCCTGTACAGGTGCATGGTGTACCACATGTTGAAGTGATCAAAGAGCAACATGAAATGATATTTGTTGTTCCAGAAACACAACACACTGCCCAGGCTGGGAATCAAACCCACGATCTTGGAATCATGAGTGCAACACCTTAGCCACTAAGCCACAAGGCCACCCACTTACACAAAATGACACTTGTTTCATCTTTTGAATTTCAAACTGAAATGAAAGAATCTCACCAAGAATTATAATTATATAGGGGTTGGAAGAAGTTGAGGAAAGAAGAAAAGATAGAGGAGAAAAAATATAGGAGAAAAGGTCTGGTCTGGGAACACACGGGGTGAGTATGTATATAGAGGTGTTGTTGCTTGTTACTTCTCGAGCCATGCCTGGCTCATAAAGGCTGGTTTCCCATTTTCATTGTCATATAGGTTCCTCACCTGGATAGGATGCCAATCCATCACAGGTGAGCTGCTAGATGCAGGAGGGAAGAGTGAGAGAAAGTTGTGGTGAAAGAGTCAGCAGAAGTTCGCCATTACCTTCTGCCAGAGCCGTGTGGAGCTTAGGTGTTTCACTCATAAACACAAATATCGCCTGGTCTGAGATTCAAATCCATGATCCCTCAACTGCGAGTCTGCTGCTCTAACCACTAGGTCATGTGCCTCCATGTATATATATGTAAACAGAGTAAATTTTCCAGACAAAATGGAAAAGGCATGTCCCGGGTGATGGCGAGAGAGATGTGCTAGTACAGCCACTCTGACTCATGGGGCTTACACTTGTAAACAGTTACCTCTGCCCCAGTAGTAGTGAGTAGGGATATGGTCTGGGGGTCAAGAACATCTGAGGTCCCCACTGCCACAGTCTCAACCATAAACCTGTCAGAGAGCAACTGATACTTTGACAGTTTGCTTTTCTCAGCTTGATGAGCAGTGGAGCCTGGGCTGGTAGTTGAATACACCTAGTTGCACTTGCAGATAGCCATCTCTGCCCCAATAGCAGTGAGCAGGGAGATGGTTGGGAGAGGGGGGTGCAAAAATGCCGGTGGGGGGGTCTCACTTGTCACAGGCTTGACTATAAACCTGTTGGAGAGTGACTGATTGATACTTTGATAGTTTGTTTTTCTCAGCCTGACATGCAGCAGAACCTGGGCTGGTAGCTGAATGCACTAAGTTGCACTTGTAGACAAGCATCTACCCTGATAGCCTGATGTGCAGGAGGTAAGAACACTGGTGTTCCTCACTGCCACAAGCTCAACCACGAATCTTTGACAGTTTGCTTTTCTCAGTTTGACAAGCAGTGGAGCCTGAACTGGCAGTTGAACACACCAAGTTGCTGCTGGAGAAGGTGTCACCGCAAATGGCATCCCAGATTAGGTGCCTACCACCACAGAATGGGAAAAGTGTCATACCATCAGGCCTTTTACTGTACCCTCAGTCTAGTCTTGCTGGCTTAACCCTTTCATTATTGTATTTATTTTGAGATGCTCTGTGTTTCTTTCAATTACTTTAAATAGCCTTCAGGTAGATGGCCCTGCTCAATCTGTAGAAAAGGTGTAGGTAGGAACTCTATAAGATGCACCAAGTGTAAGCTATGGACACATAAGAGGTACAGCAATGTCAAAGGAAGGCTAACTAGGAAGATAGTTTTTGTATGTGGCAGATGCTCTGGTTCAATAAAGACTGAAAATGCGCAGAGACCATCTTCCGCCACATTCCAGGGAGAAAAACTTGAAATAGTTGATAGTTTCCGTTACCTAGGTGACCAAGTCAGTAGCGGGGGTGGGTGTGCTGAAAGTGTAATGGCTAGAGTAAGAATAGCCTGGGCAAAGTTCAGAGAGCTCTTACCTCTGCTGGTGACAAAAGGCCTCTCGCTCAGAGTAAAAGGCAGACTGTATGAAGCATGTGTGCGAACAGCCATGCTACATGGCAGTGAAACATGGGCCGTGACTGCTGAGGGTATGTGTAAGCTCGCAAGAAATGAAGCCAGTATGCTCCGTTGGATGTGTAATGTCAGTGTTCATACCCGACAGAGTGTAAGTGCCTTGAGAGAAAAATTGGACCTAAGAAGCATCAGATGTGGTGTGCAAGAGAGGCGTCTACGCTGGTATGGACACGTAGTAAGAATGGATGAAGATAGTTGTGTGAAAAAGTGCCACACCCTAGCGGTTGAGGGAACCTGTGGAAGAGGTAGACCCAGGAAAACCTGGGATGAGGTGGTGAAGCACGACCTTCGTGCTTTAGGTCTCACCGAGGAAATGACCAGAGACCGAGACCTTTGGAAGTATGCTATGCGCGAGAAGACCCGGCAGGACATGGCCCCTACCTGGGATGTAGTCAGTCCACCTGTGCATACCTTCCTTCTTGGGACACATAACTCTACTTGTGAAGACCTGTTGAGGCAAGTGAAAATCAAATCAAATCAAAATCGATGAACATCAATGGAATTTGTAGTTTTGTGGTACCAGTGCCGGTGGCACATAAGAAAACCATCCGAACGTGGCCGTAGCCAGTACTGCATCGACTGGCCTCCGTGCGGGTGGGATGTAAAAAACACCATCCGAGCGTGGCCGTTCGCCAGCCTCGTCTGGCACCTGTGTCCGTGGCACATAAAAAACACCATCCGAGCATGGCCGTTCGCCAGCCTCATCTGGCACCTGTGTCGATGACACATAAAAAGCACCCACTACACTCACGGAGTGGTGGGCGTTAGGAAGGGCATCCAGCTGTAGAAACACTGCCAGATCTGACTGGCCTGGTGCAACCTTCGGGCTTCCCAGACCCCAGTTGAACCGTCCAACCCATGCTAGCATGGAAAGCAGACGTTAAACGATGATGATGATGATGATGATGATAACAAAAAATTTAGTAAAATAACTTAGTTATCATTCAACTAATGTTAGGAACATAAATTGTGACTAAGGTTTGGTGGAAGATTTTAATTCAAAACTTATGAAAACAAGACATTTGTACTCAGAGCCAGAGCCGGTTTCAGCCGGGTTGGTAACGAAAGGGTGAAGCAGGTAAGGGAAACCTGTAGCATCTAGGCTATACTTCATAAGGAAAGCTGGCAATGCAGTAAATTAAACTTTTGTTTTCTAATCACCTTATGATTAAATTATGCAAAGATCATAAGTTTAACTGTAAATTAGAGCTTACCTTTTAAATTGATAGTTATCATTTATCTTGCTCAGCATTAGCATTTAGGAAACTTATTCAGCAGATGCCTGATCTTTAACACAGAAATGCTTTCTGCTGTAAGTATTGTCAGAATTGGTTTCATGCAGATTTTGCTGCTCCCTAACAAGCAAGATATTATCTAATGTCAATTAATGCATAATTAATGCTTCTTCATAAGATTCCAAACTTAGAATTACAACACTTTAATATAAAAGTGCTATATCATCATTGATGGCAAATTGTTGTGGGGAAAAGGTGGGAACTGAGTTAAAATCTAAGAGTGTTGATATTTCATACAGTCTCCTAATAACATTGGAGAAAGCATAAGTGCTACAACAGTATGCGTTCCTCCAGTTGTTGAAATTAATAGAGCTGATATCTCTTCAATGGATTCTTCTAATCATAAAGGACCAAGTAATTTAACACTTATCATTTGGGTGTATATATTGCAACACTGCGAGTGTCTGTGTCTGAGTGTGTGTGTGTGTGTGTGTGTGTGTGTGTGTGTGTGTGTGTGTGTGTGCATGAAAGCGTATGTGTGTGCATGCATGAGTGTTTGTGTGTGCATGTGCATGTGTGTGCATGCATGTGTTTGCATGCATATGTGTGTGTACATGTATGTGTGTGCATGCATGTGTGTGTGCATGCATGTGTGTGCATGCATGTGTGTGTGCATGCATGTGTGCATTCATGTGTGTGTGCATGCATGTGTGCATTCATGTGTGTGTGCATGCATGTGTGCATTCATGTGTGTGTGCATGTGTGTGTGCATGCATGTGTGCATTCATGTGTGTGTGCATGCATGTGTGTGTGCATGCATGTGTGTTCATGCATGTGTGTGTACATGTTTGTGTGTGCATGCATGTGTGCATTCATGTGTGAGTGCATGTATGTGTGTGCATGCATGTGTGTGTGTGTGAGAGAGAGACAGAGAGAGAGAGACAAAAAATGAAAGAGTCTATCACTGGCAGTGAGGGTTCTATATTTCTTTAAAAATCTTGAAATGAGCAATGGTTATTTGCTGTGGTTTATCATTTATCTTAAGGAATATTATTGCTGTGTAGTTCTGAAATTAGATTAATCTCTATCAAGTGTACTGCTACTAAATGACATAGCATGATTTTAAGTTTCTCGTGTTTACATTCCATAAGTGCAAGTTTTAAGGATGTCTCGTACATCTGAGAAATGTACTAATTCATACCTGGTCAGTGAACTAATTGCAAAGGAATTTGCTTTTTGTTTAGCCTAGGTCAACCCTGACAAGTTAGCCCTATGACCAAAAGTATTCCAGCTTTGACTGTCACATCTTTTACCCTGGTAAAGTGCACCCATAACCATATTATACAATGTGTATGGTTATACTAAGATATCATGGTGGAGTTTGAAGCAGATTTGGCTATTGTTTGTAGCAGGCCTAATGGCCATGAAAAACTCCTTCATAGTCAAGCAAAGGTATTTGTCATTTTCCACATCAACAATTAAAATGTATGTATGTATGTATGTATGTATGTATGTATGTATGTATGTATGTGTGTGTGTGTGTATGTGTGTGTATGTGTGTATGTGTGTATGTATGTAAGTAGGTATGTATGTATGCGTCTATGCATGTATGTATGTATGTATGTATGTGTGTGTATGTATATATTATGTGTGTATGTATGTATGTATGTAATTATGTATGCATGTATCTATTATGTATGTATTATGTATGTATACATGTATGTATACATGAATGTATGTATGTATGTATGTATGTATGTATGTATGTATGTGTGCATATGTGTATATATGTATTATGTATGTATGTATGTATGTATGTATGTATGCATGCATTTATGCATGTATGTATGTATGCATGCATGTATGTATGTATGTATGTATGCATGTATGTATGTATGTATGTATGTATTTATGCATGCATGCATTTATGTATGTATGTATGTATGTATGTATGCATGTATGTATGTATGCATTTATGTATGTATTTATGTATGTATGTATGTATGTATTATGTATGCATGTATGTATGCATTTATGTATGTATGTATGTATGTATGTATGTATGTATGTATGTATGTATGTATGTATGTATGTATGTATGTATGTATGTATGTATGCATTTATGTATGTATGTATGTATGTATGTATGTATGTATGTATGTATGTATGTATGTATGTATGCATTTATGTATGTATTTATGTATGCATGTATGTATGTACAATTCAGGTGAGAGTCAGGATTCCTCAAAAGCAATCATGGAAAATTATTCATGGCATTTATTACATGTAAGTTATTTGAATTTCCAAGCAGATAACAAGAAACAAGCATATTTTCACTAGATATTTACTTTTTAATTTTATTCAGTATATAAAGGGACATTAAATAATAAATGTTAAAAGTAGAAAAGAACTATAAGAAGAAAGTCCAGTTGACTAATTTATGATGAAATATCTTAAGCTGTTGATTCATTCTACTCAGTTCTGTTCAGCACATGTTTGAAGTGCTGTGAATATAAATAAAGTGTAAGTAAGGACGTTAATAGCTTTGCTAAATATCTATGTTTATTGTGTGTGGTTTATGCTCTAGTTATCTTTACTCTGTATATAATTATAGTGCTGACAGTTGTGTAGCTGTTGTTTTATAGCCCCAAGTTAAATGGCTGAGATTTAGCAGACACACTTGTGATTTCAGTTGCAACCATGCCATCTCCATAGAGTTATGTAAGGAGGGAGCAGTGAATGAATGAGATGAGGACAATGACAGGAAGGCATGCTAATGATGATATTTGGGGCAGGTACTGGTATAAAAAAAAAAGGGCAAGAGCAGGTGTTTGTTGAGTAGGAATATAGATGGGGTAGGAAGGTGGTGTGCTGGCAGAAATGTTAGCACACCGGGCGAAATGCTTAGCAGTATTTCGTCTGCCGTTACGTTCTGAGTTCAAATTCCACCGAGATCGACTTTACCTTTCATCCTTTCGGGATCGATAAATTAAGTACCAGTTATGCACTGGGGTCGATGTAATCGACTTAATCCATTTGTCTGTCCTTGTTTGTCCCCTCTGTGTGTAGCCCCCTGTGGGCAGTAAAGTAATTGGTATTTCATCTATCTTTAAATTCTGAGTTCAAATTCTGCCACGGTCGACTTTGCCTTTCATCCTTTCAGGGTCGATAACTTAAGTACCTGTTGCATACTGGTATCGATCTAATTGACTGGCTCCCTATCCCAAAATCTCAAGCCTTGTGCCTAGAGGAGAAAACAGTATAGATGAGGTAGCCGATATGCAAGACTAACATAAAAGGGTGAAGCTAGAGATGTATTGAGAAGGTAGGGAAAAGGCAGGTCCAAATGCAGCCCCTTATATATTTAGGCCAAGAGAAGAATGTTGGGTGGGAGCTAAATGAAGAAAGAAGATGATAATGATGTGGGCTGCCCAGGTTGCAGAGATAACAGATGGTAGGAGGGTATGAGGGATGAGAAACAGGAAGGATTCAAAGTGGTAGGATAAGGTCAGTTTTGTAAGGCATGTGTATGTGTGTTCCTGTGTGTGTGTACCTATATACACATGCTTGCACTCATGTATGTATGTATGTATGTATATATGTAGGTAGGTAGTTAGGTAGGTAGGTTTTAATTTTTTTTATGTTGGGTTATATTAAAACCAGTTTACATTAAATTGAAGGATTACTCTTTCCTTTCTTTGGCAAAGCAGGTCAACACTCCAAAGTCACTGTCAACCGTATTCTTCTTAAAGATTAGCATGTGTGTGTGGCTAGATGAATAGATAGACAAAACTAAGTATGTACATATACATGTGTGTGTGTGTATATACATACATACACACATATATCATAATGTAGGAGTTGTAAAATATATATTTTACATAGCACAAACAATGTATCTGATAAAGAATTCCCTATAATGGGTGATCTGGATTGAGATATATTTGTTATATATAAATTTTGAACAGCAAAGGATGAAACTCAGGTTGGACTGTCATATATAACATGCATACATACATACATACATACATACATACATACATACATACATATACATACATACATACATATACATACACACACACACAGACACACACACATATATATATATATGTATGTCACCTTAGGCAAGTGTCTTCTACTATAGCCTTGGGCCAACCAAAGCCTTGTGAGTGGATTTGGTAGACGAAAATTGAAAGAAACCCAGTGTGTGTGTGTGTGTGTGTGTGTGCATGTATATGTTTGTGTGTCTGTGTTTGTCGCCTCATCCTCGTTTCACAACTGATGTTGGTGTGTTTACGTAGGTGTAACTTTGTGGTTTGGCATAAGAGATGGATAGTATAAGTACTAGGCTTACAAAGAATAAGTCCTGGGGTCAATTTGCCCGACTAAAGGCAGTGGTCCAGCATGGCTGCAGTCAAATAACTGAAACAAATAAAAGGATAAAAAAATATATACAGCAAGAGAGAGACACAGACAGACAGACAGACAGATAGACAGAGAGATAGCGGGAGAGAGAGCATGTACAGATAAACTTGCATCTAATGATGTTAAGTAATAGGCATATACAATTCTAGTGAAACAACTCTATAATTATGTTTAAATTATAAATTCCATGCTCTAAAAAGTTATATTTTCCCATATGTGTATGTGTGTGTGTATGTGTGTGTGTGTGTGTGTGTGTGTGTGTGTGTGTGTGTGCGTGCGTGCGTGTGCGTGCGTGCATGCATGCATGCATGTTTGTGTGTTTGCATTATTATATGGTAGCAAGCTGGCAGAATCATTAGTGCATTGGAAAAACTGTGGAGTTACTTTCTTTTACATTCTAGGTTCAAATCTCAGTGATGTGAATTTTACCTTTTATTTTTTGAGGTCAACAAAATACAGTACAAATCAAGTATTAGGATCAGCCATAGTAGCCAAGTTTGCGGAGATACCTGACAGCTGTTCTGGGACTGACATCAACTTGTTCTGCTATGTCAAAGGCCTTGCAATGAGGATTATCCTCCACACTTCTCTTAACAAAGAGAAGAGTCCTGACATAGGGCCCAGGTTGATCTGGGAAAGGTTATATGGATTCCTTCCCCTCTCTATTAGCTGCAGAAAATGGGATCCCAAGGTTTTCTGCAATTTTAACCCACAATATGGCCTCTTTGAAATTCAGACAATTCCAAGGCTTCTTTTGTACATGACATGATTATACAGTCACATACAGAACCTGAAACATTAAAATGTCAATTAATAAAAAATATGAACCATTACAAGTTAGAATAAACATAAAATGATGTTTTATGGGATGTCTATTTACTTCTGTTGTGTCTGTGTATGTATACATACATACAGTATGCATATGTGTACTTATATATATATACGATTGCATGCTTGTTTACATATACCTGTATACGCATACATATATCTTTGATCTTTTATCTGTTTCAGTCATTAGACTGTGGCCATGCTTTAGTCAACTGCATTGACCTCAGCCCTTAATTGTTTTTTTTTTTTAATCCTGATACTTATTCTCTTAGTCTCTTTAGCTCACCCACTAAGTTATGGGGACATAGATGCTCCAGCAATGGTGTTATGGAACAAACACAGACATGCATACATGCACACACACACACACACACACACCATACACATACACACACACCACACATACACACACACACACACACCACACATACACACACATACACACACACACACCATACACACACATACCACACATACACACACACACCATACACATACACACATAGCCACACGCACACACACCACACACACACACACACACACACACGTATGGTGGGCTTGTTTCAGTTTCCATCTTACAAATCTATTCAGAAGGCTTTGATTGGCCTGAGGCTATAGAAGACACTTTCCCAAGGTGACATGCAGTAGAACTGAATCCAGAACCATATGGTTGGGAAGCAAGCTTCTTACCACACAGCCATGCCTGTACCTCTAAGCCACGCCTATTCCTCTTCCAATAGGTTTATGCATGTATATTAGAATGAAAGATTGAAGAATATGTCTGTTCGTATACACTGAATTCTCAATATCCTTTCATTTCCATGTTAACATTACCAAACTGATGTATATGTAGATGTGAATGAACGGCAGTTATTTTTACTGAATTTTAATTGTTTTTTGATTTTTTTAATGGGAAAGTTAAGTGATTTGAGAAGTCTTTGAAATCTGAAAAATTTATGGCATTAGGCTTTTTTGATGATAATAATAATAATAATAATAATAATAATAATAATAATAATAATAATAATAATAATAATAAATAAATCAGGCAAGACATTTAAAAGAAAATACATGACCACAAAAGTATTTCATTATGGATGGCGTTTTAAATGTTTTTGTTTAGTGAAGCATAACTCAGGCTTACTTATTCCAAATGACATATAAAAATGCTTTGATATATATTGGAGAAATATTAGTAAGCTGATATCAACTAAAAGTAAAAATTTATTTATCATCATCATTATCATTTTTGATGCTCACTTTTTATGCTTGCATGGGTCGGATGGAGTTATTCAAGGAAGATTTTCTATAACAGGATGCTACTTCTCCTGTTGCCAGCTCTCACCTGTTTTCAAGTAAGGTAGTTGCTCTCAGAGTGGTTAGCATCAGGAAGAGCATCCGGCCATAGAAACCATGCCAAATCAGATTGGAGTTTGGTACAGTCCCTCAGCTTACAAGCCCTGGTCAAACCATCCAACCCATGCCAGCATGGACAAAGGACGTTAAATGATGATGATGATGATGATTTAATGCAAGGTGGTATCAAAAAATTCCCCGACTTGAAACAGGTAACTCTGCAAGGGACTGGAATTTTGTTCTGAAGGAATGTTCACCTGCCTGCCTAACCAGGGAACTGGACTCATTTGAAAGCTACGACAATTATAGGAAGCTCATCGTGAGTTACAACATTGTGAGGAAGCTTAGTGGTGTATAACAATATCTCATAGTCTAGTTGATACAGAGATATACATACACACACACACACACACACACATATATATATACATATATGAATACATATATACATACATGCATACATACAAGTAATTATTGGGGCGTTGGGATGTGGACAAGGTGGTATCAAAAAATTCCCATGCTAGTTCCGTAGTACACCAACAGATGGCAGCACATGGTTGCATCCATGGTGGGGGCTAGTAGTGACCTTCATGAGACAGTGTGCCAAGTGACATTGCTGTGTTTACTTCACAAGATGTGAAATTTGTGTTTTTGTGATCACTTGTATGCGGTAGTCTGCGATTTTGTCATAAACAGGAACCAAGAGCCAACATGAAATATCGCATTAAACTTGGGAAGTCTGCTACAGAGACATTGAGTATGCTATTGCAAGTTTACAGCAACAAGGCAATGAAGTTCTATATTTAAGAGATGGGGAATTATGTACATTATTTACATTTGATGGATATTTGTCCTCATCTTATTTATTGTTAACATAACGTTTTGGCTGATATACCCTCCAGCCTTCATCAGGTGTCTTGGGGAAATTTCGAACCTGGGTTCTCATTCCTAAGGTATTTTTCGATGTTGTTGTTGTTGTTTTTGTTATTATTATTATTATTATTATTATTATTATTATTATTATTACTATTACTATTATTATTATTATTATTATTATTATTATTATTATTATTATTCTATGTTTGACTTTTGCATTACATTTGCACAAGCTGGCTCCAAGTCTCATCCAGAGACCTCAAGGGACAACATGTTGAAAGTTCATGTTGGTGTTATGCCTTGGGTGCCATATATTTGGTTTTGTACTTAGTGTTGTATATTTTGTACTTGGTGTTGTGGTTTTGTACTTAGTGTTATTATTATTATTATTATTATTATTATTATTATTATTATTATTATTATTATTATTATTATTATTATTATTATTATTATTATCATTAATATCATTATTCAGGTCACTGCCTGGAATCAAACTCAGAATCTTGGGGTTAATAGCCTGCGCTCTTAACCACTACACCATATGCCCAAAGGCAATGGATTGTACACAATTTTTTGAGTGGCACTGGCACTTCAAAAATAGAACATTCCTGGAAGACAATGAGCGATTTGGAAGACTTGCCACAAGCATCACCTGTAGAAATATGGTATTGTGCATCAAGAATTTGTTCCCCAGGGCCAGACGATCAATTGAGAGCCATACCTGAAAAGTTCATTGATAGTCAGATCCCAGAGATTTTAGTTTCTGTTTTTATCCTCATTTAAGAACAAAAATACATTATTTATTTACTTACTTATGAAACATTTGATTAAACATTTTATTTTTGATTAGCAGTGTACAGAGGAAGGGTAGTAGTGTTCATGATCTCTGAAGATACTCCTACCACCAAGAATGGTCAGTTTAATGACATTTATGTTCAGAATTGCAAAGAAAAAAAATTTTTATATCATAAGTGTGGGATCAAAATTTACTTAGTGGGTGCAAATCCAGATTCAAACATTTTTACAAACAAGACTGATTTTTTCAGTCTTGATATGGGTATCATAATAATTGTTATTTTAAATATATTTTAAATGGGTTTCTTCTGAGTCATCTATAAATGGATTTTTAATGAGTTTATATATATATGCATGTGTTTACTCTTAACTCTTTCTTTCTAGACAATACTATTATTGTAAGACAACCTAATAAATAACAATTATTATGATACCTGTGTTTTTTATCCATATCAGGACTGACAACTGAACAATACTGAGTGATTTTCTTGTACAAATACATGTTGGGTCACTCTGCCATGGAAGTTCTTCGAATCATCAGGTGGTAATGATTCTGTTGACATTAGAAGTGTTAAGAGATGGTTCCAAGGAAATGAAAGCCTTAAAAATGAACCAAGAGGGAGACCAAAATCAGTTATTCAGCATAATGAATTGAATGCTTTGGTTAAATGCAAACCAAGAACAACTGTCCAAAAAATCGAATCAGAGCTCCAGACATCTCCTACAATTGCTTTTTGACACTTGAAGAAAATTGGAAAAGTCAAAAAGATGGATAGGTTTGTTCCTCATCAACTTAGAGAGATTCAAAGAAACAGACGCCTTACAATGCATTCCATGTTGATTTCTCGGTTGAAAAGGGAACCATTTGTGTATCGACTCATTACATGCGATGAGAAATGGATACTCTTTGATAAAAGCAGGAGGACAGGACAGTGGTTTGATGCAGGAGAGTCATCAAAACATTACCCAAAACCACCATTGCACCCTAAAAAGTTGATGGTCACTGTATGGCAGTCAACAAAGGGGGTTATTCCTTATTCATTTTTGCAACAAGGAAAAACTGTAACAGCATCCTAATGTCAGGAAATTGATTGTATGCATGAAAAATTAAAAAAGAAGTAACCCAGATTAGTGAATAGAGGTGGCCCAATTTTGCTTCATGATAATGCATGGCCTCACTCTTCTCAAGCTACGGTCCACAAGTTGCAAAGCCTGAATTATGAAATTTTGGCACATCTTCCTTATTCTTCTGACATCTCTCCTACTGATTATTACATAATTAAATGCTTCACGTTTGCTATACACAATGAAACATTCTTAAATAATGAAAAATTCAAAGTCAAGGATTAAGAAATTAGAAAAAATTAGGAAATGAGGTAAAATTGGAAATTAAGACTGTTTGTTCTGATATTCTGTGCATAGTTAAGAATATGTTTTGGTATTTTCTCTTAAAGACTCTTCTTATATATGTTTTCTATACAATGGGGTTCAAGGGATCAAGTATCAAAAATTTTATTGAAATGTAAAGCTGAGTTCTTATGTCAAAAGTTCTATTGCATTTCTATAGCAGATTTCAGATTTATTTTCAGGATATGGTCAGCTGTGCATGTATGCATGTGTGTGTGTGTGTGTGTGTGTGTGTGTGTGTGTGTGTGTGTGTGCGTGCGTGCGTATGTTTGAATGTACAGGGGTTGGACAAAACAATGGAAACACCTAGCATCATAGCATCATAATTTTGAAATATCTATAAAACCATCAAAAGCTTGTTTATTTTTATGTTTTTTTATTTATTATTAGTGTTACTTAATGTTTTGCTAAAATTGTTGTTTCTTTTCAGATATTATCAGAAAAGGGTAATTAAAATTCATTAAAATGACAGATCTATCGGACTTTCAAAGAGGTCAAATTGTTGATGCTCGTATATGGTAGATGCTAGCATAATGAAAACAGCTGAAATGTATGGTGTATCAAGAAGTACTGTCTTGAAAGTACAGCCTTTGAGAAGGAAAGAAAAACATCCTAGTCAAAACAAAACACCAGAAGAAAACCAAAACTTTCAAATAAGGACCATCAAACTCTGATGCAAATTGTTAGAAAGGATCAGAAAAGTTACTGCAGAGTTTAATGACCACCTCAAGAACCCAGTTTCCACAAAAACTGTTCATCGGGAGCTGCACAAAGCCAGATCTTATGGAAGTTTGCAATCAGAAAAGCACTACTTTCTAAAACAAACGTAGCAAAGCGTTTAGAGTGGAGTAAAAACCTACAAAATTGGTCCCTACAGCAGTGGAAGAATATTATTTTCTCGGACGAGTCATTCTTTACCTCATTTCCAACCACCAGCCGAGTATACGTGTGCAGCCAAAAGAAGCATTTGACCCAGGTTGCCTTTTTCCAACTGTTAAACATGGAAGAGGATCTGTGATGATCTGGCGGTGAGAGGGCTATATTTTGGAAATCCACCAGTCCAATGGTTTTCCTTCATGGCAGAATTAATAGTCAAGTCTATTTAAGCATTTTATCTGATCAAAATCATCCTATAGTTGTGGAACTGTTTCTGGAGGGAAACACAATCTTTCGGGGTGATAATGCACCAATTCACATAGCTAACGTTGTTACTGTATGGCATGAGGAACATTCTAGTGAAGTCCCCAGATCTCAATATTATTGAACATTTATGGTGCATTTTAGAAAAACAAGTAAGGATTCAATATCCTCCACCATCATCACTACAAGAACTGGAGATTGTTTTAGCTGAAGAATGGATAAAAATTCCTTTGGAAACAATTCAAACTTTGTACGAGTCCATACCTTGTAGAATTCGAGCTGTAATTACTGCCAAAAGCTGTCCCATCGCATATTAAAATAAATTTGTTGAAATTTTAAATTGTTTCCATTATTTTATCCAACCCCTATATATAGTGTGCTAAATGGATTAGGGAAGGCCTGAAAGGGTCTGGAAAAAACTGTTTTTCTTATAATTTGTGGCATGTGGTGCTTTGATTTTTGGAAAAGGAATATATTATTTTAGGAAAGGTGTTATTTTTGTGTCATATTTATATATATATATATATATCATTGCTATTACATTGAATTATTGTATATTCAAATTTGGCTAAATGCATTGTTTTCAATATTTATTTTTGCTTGCAATAGCCGGTTCTTTTGGTCAAACTATCGTGTCTCCAGCTGCTTCAGATGCCAAGATATCAAAAATGATCAAAGTATAGTAGAACGGTTTTGACATGGAACGGTGAAACTGTTTTTACATTTTCTGAAAAAGCAACATTTTGACTTACAGCACTTTTGCATAATAGCAATGATATATATATATATATTATATATATATACATGGGTGTGTGTGTGTCTAATATGCTTCTAAGATTTACTACTTAGCTTTAGCTTCTTAGCTTCTGTTTAATGATACTTTATAACATAGTTAAGTATACTTGTCTCCTTTAAATAATGTCATTGGCCTTTTGCTATGTCTTCTCATTATATTTGTTGGCATCCTTTATATTCCATAACTAGTGAAATATTTGTTTGTTCAGTGTATGACTTCCTGACTCCTCTGTCCTTTGTCTATATTTTCTAAACATATCTTTTATTATTTCATATCTTTATGTAAGTGTGTGGTGTGTGTGTGTGTGTATATATATATATAAAAAGATGTACATGTATACATATATATATATATATACATATCATCATCATCGTTTAACGTCCGTTTTCCATGCTAGCATGGGTTGGACGGTTCAACTGGGGTCTGGGAAGCCAGAAGGCTGCGCCAGGCCCAGTCTGATCTGGCAGTGTTTCTACAGCTGGATGCCCCTCCTAATGCCAACCACTCCGAGAGTGTAGTGGGTGCTTTTTATGTGCCACCAGCACAGGTGCCAGATGAGGCTGGCAAACGGCCATGATCGGATGGTGCTTTTTACGTGCCACCGGCACGGAGGCCAGTTGGGGCGGCGCTAGCAATGGCCACGTTCGGATGGTTCTCTTACGTGCCACCGGCACTGGTATCTCAGCTACAATTTCCATTGATGTTGAACGATTTCGATTTCGATTTTCACTTGCCTCAACAGGTCTTCACAAGTAGGGTTTCTGTCACAAGAAGGAAAGGTATGCATAAGTGGGCTGGCTACGTCCCAGGTAGAGGCCACGGGTTATGGTCTCACTTGTCCTGCCGGGTCTTCCCATGCACATCATACTTCCAAAGGTCTCGGTCTCTGGTCACTTCCTCGGTGAGACCTAAAGTTTGAAGGTCGTTCTTCACCACCTCGTCCCAGGCTTTCCTGGGTCTACCTCTTCCACAGGTTCCCTCAACCGCTAGGGTGTGGCACTTTTTCACACAACTATCTTCATCCATTCTCGATACATGACCATACCAGTGCAAACGTCTCTCTTGCACACCACAACTGATGCTTCTTAGGTCCAACTTTTCTCTCAAGGTAAATATATATATAATATATATATGTAGGTCCCGGGTTGAGTCGGGGTTAACCACAGTAAATAAGGTACTCAATACATAGCAGAGTAAATTAATTTATTTTATAGGAGCTTCTATAGAAGCTCCTTTTATAAAATATATATATATATATATACATACACACATATGTATGTGTGGGAAGCAAGTATTTTACCATGCAGCCATGACTGCACCTAGAAAATTACTCTGAAAAATATATTTACCCAAATTTTGGGCAAACACAGGCACAAAGACACACCACACATATATGTATAACATATATATATATATATATATTATATATATATATATATATATAATATATATATATACACACATACATGATATGCTTCTTCAGTTTCCATCTTCTACCAAATCCACCCGCAAGGCTTTGGTTGGCCCAACACTTGCCCAAGATATCACACAGTGGGATTGAACCCAGAACCATGTGGTTGAGAAGCAAGCATCTTACCACGCAGCCACGACTGCACCTAGAAAATTACTCTGGAAAAAAATTTCACAGAATTTTCAACTCTTATGCACGTCTCATGCAAACATAATATCTACATACAAATTTGGAATACTGGAATAAGCAGATGTGCTTCAAGATGATGCAGCTTGGATTTTTACCCTAACTACATAATCTATCTATCTATCTATCTATCTATCTATCTATCTATCTATCTATCTATCTATCTATCTATCTATCTATCTATCTATCTATCTATTTATCTATCTATCTATTTATCTATATATCTATCTATCAAGCTATCTATCTATTTGTCTATCTGTCTATTTATCTATCTATCTATCTATCTATCTATCTATCTATCTATCTACACACACACACACACACACACACACACACACATACACACAGGCATATATTATAATGATATTGATGATGTATGCATGCATATACACATGATCTATATATATCATACACACACATATGTGCTCATTGTTCTTTTTATTTCTGTTTTTTACATTTAAGGGCAACTGACACCAAGTATGCCAAACATTTAGTTTGTTTTAGAATCTTGAAGCATCTCATCATTCTCGCTGTTATTTACAGCCTTGAACATAGCAAAAATGATCAACAAAAGTTTTGAAGGGTCAGGAAGTGTCCACCACAAAAAGAAACTGTTTGTAATTCCATCAATCTTATAAATTGGAATTCCATTGTTCTTATAAATTATTTAAGAAGCAATGCAACCAGCTAACTAGATAGAAAATCTTCTCTATGAAACCACATCAATACAATCTAGAATGAATTACTGAAGGAAGTTGTTGAATGAAAATATTATGAATATTGGGAGAATCTTAAATTAGAAACACACTTCTAATGTGTAGAAATAGCACATGACAAAACACAGATGAATTAATAAATATAATCACAGGCATGACTGTGTGGTAAAGAGCTTGCTTCCCAACCACATGGTTCTAGGTTCAGTGCCACTGTGTGGCACCTTCAGTAAGTGCCTTCTACAGTAGCCTCAGGTTGACCAAAGCCTTGTAAAAGGATTTCTATGTATGTGAGTGTGTGTGTGTGTGTCTGTGTGTCTCTATATCAGTGTGTGTGCGTGTCCGTGTGTGTATGTGCGTGTCATTGTGTATGTGTTTGTCTCCAACCACCACTTGACAACCAGCGTTGGTCTGTTTATAACCCTGTAACTGAGACTCGTTCTGAGTTCAAATTCCGCCTTTCATCCTTTCGGGGTCGATAAATTAAGTACCAGTTATGCACTGGTGTCGATGTAATTGACTTAATCCCTTTATCTGTCCTTGTTTGTCCCCTCTATGTTTAGCCCCTTGTGAGCAATAATTAAATAAGAATAAGTACCAGGTTTACAAAAAATAAGTCCGGGGGTCAATTCATTCAGTCATAGGTGGCTCAGCATCACCACAGTCTAAAGGCTGAAACAAGTAAAAGATAAAAGCTAAAAAATATAAGAAAAGAGAAACAGAGCAAAAAATGGCAATAAGTGAATCCCTATATGAGCAAACCCTAACCTATATTTGATAAATTTCAAACAAGACATTGTTTTTTCCATGAAGCACAGGATCACACTCATAACAAAAAAATAATGTTCATAATATATAATTTAATTATTAAATATAAAACACTGTGAAACAAAATTTCTATTTATGATTTTTTTTTTGTCTTTGGTCAGTAAGTGTTATTTCCTATTTGCTTCTATCAAGAAATCAAAGGAAATGACAACTATTCCTTTCAAACTTTGCTTTTGCCACCTGTCATCAATGTTTTGAATCTGACCTAATTCCCATTACATTTCAGACAAATGCAGTACTGAATTGCTGAAGCATTGATATTATAGCAAATATTCTGCTTAATACCATAGATTTGCTGGTCAGTTGCTTGACCTTAACCACTTGAGCACGTCCCTTAGTGGCAATATGTGCATCTCTAATCATGAGCAAGAGTTATGGCGGAGCATCATAGCTCATATGTTGAGAGGGATTCTTTGGGGTTTGAATGAATATAATAAAAGTAAAGTTTGAAAGAAATATTATCCATTTTTTAATACTTTCTAGGGATAAACAAATAGGAAATAACAGTTGCTACCCAAGGATAAAAATAGTGTTACACAGTGTAATACATATGTAATGCAAAAAATATCTAACAGATTGTGATAGTCAATAAAATATAAATAAAATTTTTAATTAATTTTTTCTATGCAGCCCAGTACCAAATGATCCTTGGCCTAATACTTTTCCCTGCCCTTATGAGCACTTGACCTGTTAGAAGCAGTAGCACTTCTTTCTCAAATCTCAGCCTACAATATCAAAAAAAAAATGAAATAACATATTGGATAATACAGTCTCTGATATACAAAAAAATGGGAAGGTCATAACTGAAACATCGTTGTTTTTTTAAATTTTAAGTCTGCTTAATCAAACTGAGTTAGGACTAAAAACAGCAACAGCAACGATAAAATCAGTCTCATGCTTACAGACTTATTTAACCCTTTCATTAGCAACCAGGCTGAAACCGTCTCTTGTTCTGAGTACAAATGTCTTGTTTTCATAATTTTTAAATTAAAATCTTCCACGATTTATGTTCCTAACACTAGTTGAATGATAACTAAGTTATTTTACTAAATTCTTTGGTATATTTAACGTAATTGAAAGAAACAGAACATCTCAAAATAAATACGGTAACAAGAGGGTTAAGCCAGAGCTTATCCTCTGCACTCCAATCTCCATTTTCGTTAGCATTTAAGCAGCTGAGAGTACAAGACACCCTAAATGGGACGCCATACCATCACAGGGTTAACCATCAACTGGTATTGGAATTTATTTCCAGATGAGTGAACTGAAGCAAAGTCAAATGATGTGACAAAGTCAAAGACAATATACTACTTAGTTGAGGATGGAACCCACTGATTATGGTTGGGAGTCTGAGGTCCTAACTAATTGGCCACACATCTCCATTACAACAACATTAGACTTACCAAAAACAAAAGTTCAATTGTTATGGTTAGTAAGCAAAGCCTATCAACCATAAAATCTATATCTCGTTTTCACCCTTTTCACACACATGTCTATGTATTTCTTTCTTTCTCATCATAAAGCAAAGTTGCCTCTTAGGTTAAACATGTATGGGAATGTGTGAATGCAGCTGCATATATATGTATATGAGCATTTGCATGAGCTAGCAATGTTTATTCATCTCCAGGCAGATGTTCCTGTCACTATAATGGACAAACAAAATAAATATCGCTATGTATAAATACTGCCATGTATAAATACTTACATATAGAAATAAATGCATCTACATCATTGTTCTGCTTGAACAATTTCCATGAACGCCCTCAACTGAATGATAACAGCTCATAGTATCTAATTAATCTGTGGCTACAAACCAAGAGCACCAATTGAATAATGATTTCAGAAAATAATTTCTTCAGTCAAATCTGCAACTTAATGTGTAAACTGATTAATGCTTATTAAGTGGAACATTTTAAAAGCTTTAGGCCCTTTACTGACAAGGGGTAGGAAAGTAGGGTTCCAATATTTCTACTCTCTCTCTCTCTCTCTCTTTCTCTCTCTCTCTCTCCTCTTGCTCTCACTCTCTTTTTCTCTCCCCCCTCTCTATCTATCTATCTATCTTCCAATTTTTTTTGTCTGGTTTACATTAAGATGAAAGGGGTGAATGTTTATGCCCTTCCTTCACTGAACAACTCATAAATATTAATTTACCAAAACATATATATATATATATATGTATGTATCTAGGTATATATATATCATACTTAACAGTTTGTTCCATGTCTTTCGTATAATGACTGTTCATGTTGATGTGATAAAATCTTTTATTAATACTGCCGTAATATAAGTTTAAACGTTTTATGACTTTCTGTAGTTACACGTTTTAAGAGGTTTAGAGCTAGTTCCAGTATTTATTTTATACCTCATACACACACACACATACACACACACACACATGCATGCACACACACACACATGCACAACACACACACATACACACACATGCATGCACAACACACATACTCACATGCACAAATGCACAAATGCACACAAACACGTACAAACGTGTATAACATACACACTTCATAGAATTCATCTATATACCATAGATAGATATATATCAAAAATGTATATATACATATATTTATATCCATATTTATATCTATATCTGTAAATCTATATCAATATATAATGTGTATATATATATATAATGTGTATATATATATATATGTGTATATTA
>NC_042998.1:52343226-52370726 GCF_006345805.1 Octopus sinensis | reverse complement strand
TGTTGCGCCTTTCATTACATATGTGCTGTATCTTTGAGCATTGTACTTCAATTTATGTTGCTCCAGTTTTCTCAACAGCAATGAGTACCACATGGGTGTTCATGGAGTCCTCTTCCACATTAGCTGTTGCATTATAGATGTTTCTGTGGGTCAAAGGTGTCTGTGTCTGCTTGTTGCTACATAGGCACCTCAAACAATTAGTAAAAAAAAAAAGAAATAAAGAAAGAAAGGAAAGAAGAAAGAAATAAAGAAAAAGAAAGAATGGAAGGATGGAAGATAGATGGATTGATAGATAAACAGACAAACAGATGTGCAGATAGATAGATAGATAGATAGATAGACAGACAGACAGACAGACAGACAGACAGACAGACAGACAGACAGACAGATAGATAAGTAGACACACAGACCGACAGACAGATTGATGGACTGATAGATAGATAGGCAGGTGGAAGGTAGGTAGGTAGATATAGATATATTTACACATACACACAAATGCACACAATGAATATGATTTAAATTTTTATTTGTGGTTGTATAAGCATTAAGTCCCTGTAGTCTTAAATACATTACATTGACAAATTCAAACATCAACATGTTTGCACACACACATTTATATATATCTGCACATGCATTTTTATATCTGAAGATATGCATTTGCAGCCTGGTCACATCTTCATTATGTAATGTGCATTATACATAATCAAACATTGATCATTATTCATTAACATATGAAGGAGATGACTAAGGACTGAGATATCTGGCACCATGCAGTTCTCAAAGAGACCCATTCACCACGGTTGAATTGATACCAGAGCTGGTGTTATATAAAAGGTATTCATGCTGGTGTCACATTAAAATCTATCTCTGGTGAAATTTTATTATAAGCTATTCATATTGATACAACAGCTGGAGAATCTAACAATAATTTTATTTTACGTTAAAAGCATTATACATATATATATATGACAAAAAAAAAGAATATTACAAGTAATACCATATGTTATAAAATAAATAAGATAAATAAACTAAGTAACTAATTCTGGTTTTAAATAAATTAAGGGTGACAGCCTAGAAAATTTTAAATAATGATTTCTCATTTAGGTACAAGACCAACAATTTGTGAGGAGGGACAAGTGGAGTAATTTTATTGACCCCATAGGAATGAAGTAAGTGGAGTATTTTATCGACCCCATAGGAATGAAAGGTAAAGCTAACCTCTGCAGGATTGAACCCAGAATGTAATGGGCCATAACTCTATGCTGCAAGGCATATTAACTGATGCATAGGCACAAGGCCAGCAATTTAAAGGAAAGAGGAAAGTCGATTAAACTCACTCCCGTTACTAGTACAAAACAACAAGCTCTTGGAAATTCATTAGTATTTTGACTGACACAAATTGAGAATCAGCATGATGAAAAAAAAAACAAAAAATAGCCAGCAGGAATGGGAAGAAAACCTGGAGAGATTTGTTGGTTATTATAACACATGGAACAAAAATATCTATCCATAGTATATGTAGGCATATTTTAGGGTATTGATAACCTTCAACCTTAAGAAGATCAACCATTTTGAGACACAACACACCTGCTTCAGGACACTAGAAAACAAGAAAATTGCTGTCAGAAAATATGCTTTATAACCAGAGTTTATAAAAACTTGAAGCTGAACAACTGCCCTAGTCTGTAACATATGTGTGAGTTTACTGCTACTCCACACTGCAGTTAACAAATCTCCATTTTCAATTTCTCTACGATTTCTCTACCAATAACCAACACAAATTCCATGCAAACTAAGAACTTTAATAATGAACTGTTTATCTTTACAGGACAAACTTTTTATGGAATAAGGATTTAACAACATCAACACAACTCAAGTAATTTCTCTTTGAACATTTTTCATGACATCATAGCAGAGAAAAGAGTAGGTAGTATGTCTGTTCTAGCTTTGATTTAAAACATATATTTTCAATCTCAGGTAGGCTCAGACAACACTGTAAGTTAACAGCTCTATTCGGTCTGTGATTGGCTTCCTCTAACAAGCACAGTCTATTACGTCTGATTGTCTCCTATATAATATGGCTGCAGCCATGTTTAATTGAGTTCCTTGTCTTGCTTCTCTAAAGGACTCCTGGCATGCAGCTTTGCTCTATCACATTAACACTGGCCTTTCTCACACGAGAACATTCTTTGTCCACGTCATCTACCATCTTTTCTAGAAACATTTCTATCACGACTCTGTCTATATACACAAAGCACATCCAACATCTAACATCATGCATTCATTTACTGCTAACACACCATAGACATCTTGATTAAACACAATCCATCTCTATACAGAAATCTTATACAAAACACTTAACATTGTACATAACCCACTGCTGTGAATAAACTTTCCTATTGAACAAGTTGAATTTTGCCCATCTATCTCTGTATACCAACCACCATTGAGTTTCGTCAATCTGTATACCAGCTATTCAATGAACACACAGACACAGTGATCAACAAGCTACCACCATCAACATCGTCATAGACTGTGAACACTCTGCCATGTTACAGCAACAAGCTTCAAGGATAGTAAATTCACCATACTAATTATACCATCCCTAAACTGATACTGAGAATCTTACATTAAATTAGGAGTGGGCAAAAAACCCATTAAGAGTATTATAAGCTTAGAAATTTTATGAGTGGATTTGCCAACACCCAACACACCAACTGAAGAAATGATTTATATTTCAAAAAGCTGGATGAAAGGTTGGCAAAAAGAGTATGGGGTACCACTGAAATTTCCAAACAAATGCATTTCAATTTCCAAAAGGCATTGTGTTGAGCGCATTCAGGATTATTTGAAAAACATATGGAGTGTGTGTTGTTATTTCCCTGACAAATTTTGCATAGAACCTCCCATTATCAATGGAGATCAAATGCCCTTGTACCAAAATGAAAGTAGCAAACAAGCTACCTTATCATCTAGAAATCAAGATACGTTTGTCAAAGAAAACCACTATTTGTCTAGGGAATGTATCACAGTGTTCACCTAGGTTAGCAATGGTACCAAAATCAATCTTATTCCAGAGTTTGTATTTAAAGGAACTGGAAAAAGACCACTACTACTGAATGTCCTGCCAACAATGAAATATCAATGGTCTCCTAAAGGTTCTTATACATTAGAACAGTGGCTCTGTACTACTGAAAACTTTCCAAACCAATTCAGTATGTTTTCACATGCGATTTTTCGATTTATGTGCTCGATGATTACATGGTGCATTTGATGCCTAAGGTGAGAGATGCCCTCTGGAAAAGGGGTTATGTGCTGGTCATCATCGGTGGTGGTATCACCAGATTTGTTCAAGTTAATAACATGCACTTGCACAAACAAGTGAAAGCAAAATATGAAATAGAGAAAGCAAAGATGCTAGAAAAGTTAGTTCAACCCACATTCAGTCAATCCGTGATTATGTAGATACTACATCAAGCACTTGCAGATTGCAAGTTGAAGCTGCTTTCAAGTCATCATAGGCCACAAATGCTTTCAATGGATCTGAAGATTAAAAGGTATCAGACTGAATCATGCACCTCATTGGTCAGTCAATACAAGGGTTTCATCTAGAGATGATGTCAATAACCTGCCCAAAGAGTCATTAAGAATTTAATTCCACCAAAAGGGGTCAAGTGTGCAAACAATATTGAAGGCTCAGAGCTATTTGATGGTGATGGCATTGAGGAAAAAGCTGCCGAAAGTGAGTCGGAAGATGAAAGCGAACCATCTAGGGGTCTTTTAGAGATAATTGACCCATCTGGAGAAATCCCCATGGAGGTTTCACAGGAGCCAAAGCACGGTCTGCCAAACATGATTATGGAAAGCTCTATCTCTCTTGTAGGAATCAGCAGTGATGATCAGGTTACTAAAGATGCTATATTCCTTGAAAAAATACAGGTGTTGGAGGAAAATGAGACTGCTATACTTTTCTTGCCATATCGAAGCAAACTCATGTCAACTGTCAGTGAAGCTTGGTGATCCATAAAGAAGTGAATATTGAAACCAAGAAACCTGCCGAAGGACAGCAATGAAAAATCATAAAGCTATCATTTATACCTATTTACGGAGTGCTATATTTTATTATGTATAGTATAATAAATACTGCAATTTCATGAAATGGTAATTATTCTCTTTCATTGTGTTTTACTTTTCTTTCTTTTTAAGACAAGTTACTTGTATCAATATCTGTTTAGTCCACAGCATTTTTTAAAAAAATCCCATAATTACCATAATTAATAAATGTCATATTCTTATTATCCAAATGTATATCTTAACTGAAGTGAATGTTTGAAGCACACCTATGTGCTAATTTCACTTGCCTCTTGTTAATTTCTTTTGCCTCGTTGTGTCGTTATATGTGCTTTAAGATGCTTTTTTCTTAATCTTCGTACATACACTATACAGTTACTGATTCCCACCCACCCGTTTATATGAATTTAAGTAAATGTCCAACCCACCTGTTTATTCCACCCCCACCCCACTATTATTTGAGACCCAAGAGTAAATAACCGGTTTTAAATTTTTTATATGAATTTAAGTAAATGTCCAACCCACCTGTTTATTCCACCCCACCCCACTCTTATTTGAGACCCGAGAGTAAATAACTGGTTTTAAATTTTAAGATTTTCTAGAAAATCTTAAAATTTTATACAGCTACCACTATACAATTACAAATTTTCCAACCCCTGCCCCATTATTTATTTCAACCCACTCACTTATATGAATTTAACCAAATGTCCAACCCACCTGCTTATTCCAACCCCCACCTATAATTTGGAACCCAAGAGTAATGCAAGATTTCTGTTTGCTTTCTCCAGTTAAATGGTATTTTCTCAACTAATTAGAATTTTTTCATATGACATTCAGAACATCATCCTTGAATTAAATTATTCTGTTGCATGTTGTGTCCCATTTACCTTGTTTCCCTTAGCTCAGTTCATGTTTTTATATATCTTTTTTTTTCTCTTTTTTACTTGTTTCAGTCATTTGACTGCGGCCATGCTGGAGCACCGCCTTTAGTCGAGCAAATCGACCCCAGGACTTATTCTTTGTAAGCCCAGTACTTATTCTATCGGTCTCTTTTGTCGAACCGCTAAGTGACGGGGACGTAAACACACCAGCATCGGTTGTCAAGCAATGCTAGGGGCACAAGAACAGACACACAAACACACATATATATATATATACGACAGGCTTCTTTCAGTTTCCGTCTACCAAATCCACTCACAAGGCATTGGTCGGCCCGGGGCTATAACAGAAGACACTTGCCCAAGGTGCCACACAGTGGGACTGAACCCGGAACCATGTGGTTGGTAAGCAAGCTACTTACCACACAGCCAATATATATATATATATATAGTTATATTTCGGAATGGTCATTTTGCCAGTTTAGCCAATAAAACACATGCACTATATATCTGGTGTTATTTTGCTTCAGTGTTATTTATTTTTTACATTAATCTTAATCTTATTTCGGCCAGAGTTCTTTTGTCACACTCCTGTGACCGCATCAGTGGTCCTTTGTTTTCTTCTTTCTTATTTGTGTCTCTCCTTACTAACCGTCAGCCATTTTGTATTTCTACGACTTCACATAAAAAATCTTGCACAACAAATATATAAACGTGTATATATATATATTATATATATATATATATACTAGCCTAAGTACCTGGCATTGCTTGCAGGTTTAAAGGATGTTAAAGGAAATAGATATATTTATTCTGATAAAAAATATATTTTCAGAAAAATTCTATCAGATGACGCAAGTATAAACAGTTATTAAAACAAATCCTGAAATCAATCACAGTTTAATTTTGTAGAACTTCTAAATATACAATGTCTTCCATGTGTTCTTTAATTGGGGTACAAATAAAAAGAGTTTGGAGACTTCCAACTCACAAATATCCTACATATAATTGCCCATGAGAGAAGCAAGGAGAAGCAAGGTTAAGTCCAACACCCTTGAAAGATTGTCCCTGAGATTTGTTTATCGACATTTCAAAACTTAGTTTAACTGGGAACTGGAGCTGTTTAAATTGAATGGGGAGGTCAGACGGGATTAACAGGATCCGTAGAATGAAGGCATCTTAATCCTTATATTTTCCAGTGATAATTGCTGCTTCTAGGACATGGGGTTGAATTGCTTTCACCACCAGTCTGGTGCCATTGCACAGGCAAGGTGGATCCAGATTCCTGAACAGTATAATTGGGGACCCCTTTTTAAGTGTTAAGTTGTGTAATGGCATCCTAGATGGCTGTAGAGAGTTCAGAAACTCAATTTTAAAAAACTACAGCTTGGTCCTGATCAATGACTGTCGATGGATTTGAAAGATTGTTCTTGTTCTGGCAACAGCTGCAAGAGATCTCAATTGATTTTGTTGACATTATGTGGAGCTAAGATGGCTCACTCACATAGCCATTGATTGTTATTAAAGTTTTGTGCAATGTTTGGAAACACATGCATCTTGAGATCATTGACAGTTGGTACCATCTCACCACAGGGTGGCTTGTGTTGCTGTTGCAATTCTCCATATAAATGATAGCAAAGTGTGTATGAAATGAAATTAAAATCCTGGTTCAGTGACAGATGAACCAAGTTAGCAAAGTTTTAACGTTTTTGATAACAACATATTCTCTCTTGTAATTAAATATTGAAAAAGAAATGAAATGCTACCCTCTCTTTTGCAAGAGAAATTAAGTTAGCTTGGCTCGTGTAGGGTGCATGACATCACCTGTTACCCTTTCCAATGTCTAATGTGTATATGTATGACCTTTATGAAAGGGGTATTTTTTGTTACAAACAGCATAGTTGTGAATTCAATCATATGGGATCGTATGATTGTCCGTGAATTTCCATGAAAAATTTTATTTCTTTAACTAGCTTTGGAAGGCAACATTTGCTTTGATGTGTGAGCAGAAAGTGAAAGCTGTATGTACATGTATCATCATCATCATCATCATCATCGTTTAGCGTCCGTATATGAAATGGAAATGTGTGTGCATGAGTGAGAGAGAGTGAGTGAGTGAGTGAAGCTGTGTGATGTCATGTATATTTTTTGCATGTATATGTAAGTGGCACTCTCTCTATCTCTCTCTCTCTCACACACACACACATATTGTTCATATACATGTACATGCATACATCTTTTTTGCATGGGTATGCGTGTGAGAGAGAGAGAGAGAGAGATTGAGTAAGTGAAGGTGTGTGTTGTCATGTATATGCAAGTGGCACTCTCTCTCCTTCTCTCTCACATATCTTTCATATACACATACATGCATGCATCTTTTTTGTATGGGCGAGTGTGTGTGAGAGAGAGTGAGTGAGTGAGTGAGTGAAGGTGTGTGTTGTCATGTATATGTAAGTGGCACTCACTCTCTCTCTCACATACACATACTATCTTTCATATACACATACACGTCTGGCACCTGTGCGGGTGGCACGTAAAAAGCACCCACTACACTCATGGAGTGGTTGGCGTTAGGAAGGGCATCCAGCCATAGAAACACTGCCAGATCAGACTGGGCCTGATGCAGCCTTCTGGCTTCACAGACCCCAGTTGAACCGTCCAACCCATGCTAGCATGGAAAGCGGACACTAAATGATGATGATGATGATGATGATATATAAATACATATGCATGCATCTTTTTCATATGTGTGTGTGTGTTTGTGTGTGTGAGAGAGAGTGAATGAAGATGTGTTTTCATGTATGTATGTTTTGAATGTATGTGTAAGTGGCACTCACTGTCTCTCACACACATACGCACACATTATCTTTCATATACATGTTCATACATAAATACATATGTGCACATCTTTTTTGTATGTATGTGTGCATGTGCATGAGAGAGTGAAAGAGAGAGAGAGTGAGTGCCACTTACACATACATAACAACACACCTTCACTCACTCACTCACTCTCTCACACACACCACACAGGTCCATCTTTCACTTTCTCCTGTTTCACTTTATTTTTTCACTTCAAAGCAAACGTTGGCTTATCACTGTCTCTTCTCTTTCAATTTCTGCTCTCAGGGTAATGAAAGAATACCATGGAGGGTGAGTAATAGGAGGGTTAAGGGGGATGATTGGCAGAGGGGGAGGGGAGATTGGAAGGATACGAGGAAAGGTTTCTGAAGCCCTTTCCCCTTTACCTGGTGGTACAATTGAGAAGGGTATAGAAAAGCATACAGAAGGGAACCACAGCCTCACCTCTGGAAGGGGAGGCGTTGCCTTCCTTTGCCAGTTAATATGTAATGTTAGTTATCAGCATACAATATTTTTAATTTCTATCCAAGTATAATTACTTACATCTGATTTAAAATAGAAATATCCAGTGTTAATAAGTTGAGTTTCTCCAAGAATATTAAAAATAGGTAATATTCTCCAAGAATATTAAAAATAGGTAATATAATATTTTTCAATCCATATCCAAGAATAGATACTCACATCGGATTTAAATGTAAAATATCCAGTGTTAATAAGGTGAGTTATTTAAAAAATATCCAAAATATTTATTGGAAATTTATCAAGGTATAACAGTTTCTAATTCCTATCCAAATAGAAACAGTAACATGAGATTTAAATATGAAATATCAGGTGTACTGTAGCTAATTTTATAAGGTCCATTTCACGAACAATTATTTGAATAACTCATGTCAATATCTCTAATTAATGTCACAGGAATATTGGACTTTAAAATTTATAAAGTTTATCTTATAAATTGAAAGATATCCTACAGTGTATATTGCCTAAAGGACCAAATAAATGACTGACTTATATCAATGTAATAAGAGTTTTCACCAGGTGATGTGTGCATACACTACCGTCAGAAATTAATTAGCACCCTTGATTTGCTCTTCACTCAAGGTATGTGCTGTCACCTAGTGGCCATATCTCGAACTATTGCTTTGTTGCGAGTTCACTGTTGCGCAGAACGATGACGTAACTTTGTTTGCAGAGCAGTTTGAGAGTCTACAGCCTTATGATGTTGACATAGCAGTGCAGCAACTTGGAGTGCGGATGCAGACAAATCTTCCTTTGTTTAATAGATATAGGTAGCGCCTCGCAAGGACCGAAATCACACCATACTAAGTTTTCTCATCGCGTAAGACGTTTTGAACAGCTCATAGGTTAATTGATTTAACCTAGTTAATGTAGAAATTTGAGAAGTGCTAATTAATTTCTGACGCAAGTGTATGTATTTATGTATGTATATATGAAAGATAATGTGTGCGTGTGTGTGTGAGAGACAGTGAGTGCCACATACACATACATTCAAGACCTTTCACGAATTTTAAGTTTTATATTACAGTAATTTCAGTTCTTTGTGGAGAACCCTTGCAACAGCAGGAGTAGCAGGGGCTTAGCGCAGGCCCTTCTGTAACGAAATTGATGGTTTAGGGTTGCAGTTAGGGTTAGTATTTGGCAAGTATGGTGTTATTGTAACTATTTGCCAAATTTTTGATCAAGTCCCAATTATGTTTATCAGCCTTTGTGTGCAAGTGTTGGTGTGAATGATTGCATGACAGGACTGTACCCGTACTTTTTACATACTTTGCTACCAATTCATTGGATTAATCACATTTTTGGTAACAATATATTCTCTCGTCCAATTAGATATTGAAAAAGAGCGAAAATTCCACCCTCCCTTTTGCAAGAGAAATTAATTTTGGCAGTAAGGACTAAACCCCTTGTTTCATTATCACAATTAAAAAGTGTTTATTTTTACTTTAAAAAAAAATTAGGTGGGGTCATAGATATATGATGGAGAATTATTCAATATCATGTTTGCTTCTATTAGAATCTTTTACCTTCAAAGCAAGAAAACAAACCGATGTATACGATAGGTCTGTAAAACATATTTCTGTTTACTTTCTCAGCTCATTCACATAAGAGGTAGAAATTGCTGCATGCATGCACACACAAACAGAAAATTTCCAGACATTTAGCTGTTATTTTTAGCAGTTCATTTTCAGTTTTAAACAATGGGATGGGGTAGCAAGGGGTGTGTGGATTAATTTTGGAGTTCTTCATAGAAAATTTGAAATAAAAAATTCTTTTACCATATTCTTAATCTCTGTATTTTTCCACATAGGTTGAAAAAAGAATTGGAAAAAAAATTAAAAATACAAATTTGGTGGGAGGGAGGAATTTAAAATTTTGAAAACATGGCTTTTTGCATATTGGGAATCTCCATCATCAAAAACAAGAGAATCTACTGAAAAAAATTTGGAAGGGTCGTATGGTGGGGTACAGACCCCTATATGAGCAAGGGCCAAAATTTGCACCTCCTAGAACCACCCCTGAGTGATGAAAAACCTTCATGCCAAATTTGGAACAGAGTGATCCAGCAGTTTGGCCATGCATAGAGAAAACACACACATGTGCACACATGCACACACACACAGACACACACATACACAGGGAATTTTTTTGATATAAAAGATTAATAAATATTAACGCTAAATCTTCTGTTAGTGTAGGTTCAGAAATTAGTATTTGAAGAAATTGACATAACACATAATAGACAAATTAATTCAAGTTGTCTATATAAATTTAATCTATCTGATTAATCTCATCAGTTGTCTATATAAATCTGATAAATCTTATCAAATCTGATTTTGACCATAATTACCCGTCTTGTAGAATATTGTAAAGTATAGTAAACTTATTCAACTGTGTTAATTTCTATAAATCTCTATAAATTTGTTGTGTCTAGGGAGGAGTCATAGTGCCTTAATATAACACACTCACTGGTTAAATTCCCACTCATTTATTTATTCCTTTTGTTTATTGCAGAAAGAATTTTTATCACTGCATTTGTGACCATATGAATGGATTTTGACTTTATGAATTTGTTGGGGTAAATTTTTGGACTGTATAGCAGAGAAATTAGAATTAGAAATCTTAATAAAATATATATTTATGCTTTAGGGGCTTAGCCTAAGGTCAACTCTGATCCAGTTGAGCTATGGCCATTCATCATCATTTTTATACACAGTTTCTCTGGGACTACATAATCCAGTATGTCTCCTATACAGACAGCAGGATGTAATTTGAGGGAGATTTGGCTATCATTTCTAACAACAGCATAAACACTTCTTCATTAGCTCAAGTATAACCATTTAATTTTTTTCTCTGTAAGTAATGAATAAAATAGCAGGATTAACGGATAATTATATCAATTTATAGTCAGAACAGAAATTTATAATCATTAATGAATTTATCCATTTAGAACTTAGATTGGATTAAGTAGTTTAAATTAATATGGTACGTTATCATACTCTCAATAAAATTTACCATAAAAGAAGATTCTGTACCTTAAGTACTGGTAAATTCTGGCATTTCAAGTGAGTCTTGTCTTCAATGAAGTAAAAGAATTCGTGTTCAAAAGTGATTGTAAAGCTATGAAATTTTAAAGTGAATATTTCAGAGATGTTATCAGCATGAAAATCAATAGCTAAATTAGTATTAACCTAGCATTGATAAATTATTATACAGTAACAAGATAACGATATTAGTCTATGACTAATATTATTTTAATCAATATTAAGCAAGTGTTGGAGACATTTTCAGACATGCTTCAGCTTTATTATAACCGCATCAGCAGAGTATGGATTTCACTGTATTTGTCAAAGTACTGATGAGGGAATCGTTTAGTATGATATTGACAAATGAAAATATGATTGTTTTGAGTTGAAAGAAACTGGAAAAATTAGTTCAAGGTTTAGTAATTCATGCCCTACCATCAGCAAGCTCTCTGATGAGGCCATGTTCAAGATAAATAATTTTCAATGCGATAGTCCACCAAATTGCATGTAGATATAATTTTCTGGTGTAAACAACAACACCACTGCAAATCGATTTGTGATGTTGTTGTTGTTGTTGGTGGTGGTAGTTGTGGTTTTATTCTTGTTTAATCCCTAAGTCATCACTGAATGAGTAAACCATTCATTTGTACATTACTGTATATGCTTTATAGGCACTTTTGACAAGTTGTGGTGCAACTGAGCACTGTATACAATAATTTCATTATTATTATTATTATTATTATTAGTAGTAGTTGTAGTAGTAGTAGTAGTAGTATAATAACCATCTCGTTTAAGAAGTAATGTACTTTCGGCCACATTACCGAATGTTATTTTCCAAAAAGGTAGTATGTGGTTTGAGCAAGATTCATTTGTTATTTCTAGCAGATCAAACAACCATACTAAGCTCTCTCATAGTATGGTTGACTTTAGCTTCAGTTCCTCTTCCAGGAAAAGTTACTTGTCACAGACTGGTATCCCAACCAAGAGGAGAATAGTTCATCATCTCCAGAACATTATAAAATCTCTGAATTAAGTATTAGAACACTGCACCACGAAAGCCAGTGAAAGAAAACATTAATTATCAAGCTTATCACAACAATTCTATTCCAAATATTGATCAGTGACCAACGTGAAAAATCTGTCTGAGGTTCTGCAATGTGTATCACCATCTGTTATGTAGGTTATAGTCAATGTCATATAAGCGATAAAATAATGCAACTAATCTCAACCATCGATGTAACACTCAAGGACTCTAGTTTAATTCTCATGTGCCACATTGATGATCTGTCATTGATTTTGACCAAGAATTAATGGTAAATCATTGATTTTTCTTGGCCTCTTGTTTTGGTTGTTGTCATTGTTGTTGTTGTTGTTGTTGTTCTCTTTCCTTCATCATCGTCCTTGTTGTTGTGTTGTTGTTTTGTTGTGGTGGCTGTGGTTGTAGTTTATTATTAGTCATTCCTGTTTTTTTTTTTTTTGTTAATGTATTAAACATGTCACGAAGACATTTAGTGAGTGTTTTCGATATTTCAGAATCTCTTGGGAAAGAAACATTGGAGTGATTTCTTGTTGCCTTATGAGAGTACATCATAGATGCAAGCAGGCATGGCTGTGTGGTAAGAAGCTTGCTCCCCCCAACCACCTGATTCTGGGTTCAGTACTGCTGCATGGTACCTTGGGCAAATATCTTCTACTATAGCCTTGGGCCAACCAAAGCCTTGTGAGTGGATTTGGTAGACAGAAGCTGAAAATAGCCTATCATGTGTGTGTGCATGCGTGTGTCTGGGGTGCATATGTGGGTGTGTGTGCATGTGCAAGTATTTGTGTGCGTGTGCATGTGTGTGCCTTTGTATCTGTGTTTGTCCCCTCACCACCACTTGGCAACTAGTGCTGGTATGTTTACCTCCGTGTAACTTAGTGGTTCAGCAAAAGAGACCAATAGTATAAGTACCAGGCTTTAAAAAAAAATAAGTCTTGGAGTTGGGTTGGTTTGTTCAACTAAAACCACTCAAGGCAGTGCCCCAGCATGGCCACAGTTAAATGACTAAAACAAATATAAAGAAAACAAGACAAGAAAAATATATCTACTCAGTAATAGAAGAATACAAAACTCTCATCGATTATACAGTGCTGCCACTGTCTGCAGCATCTCTACTCAGACAACTAATACTGCTTATTTCTAACCAAAGCCTTTAATCAGTAGTTCAATATTATATTGAACTATTCTCTTCAATAAATCATTGATAAATTACCCACTTATGTACCAATTAATGAAAATATACATCCAATATTTATTCAATATATTTTTGATATACTAATTACAAAAGAAACAAAAATTTCTTTTTATTTAAGGTTATGGCAATTTTTATTCAGATACTATACAGAAATGGCTCTGTGTGTGTATGTATGTGTGTGTGTGTGTGTGTGCTTGTGTGTGTGTCTTTGTGACTATGTTTGTGTATGCACGTGTGTTGGGCTTATGACAGTGAGGTTGTGAGTTTGATTCCTAGACTAAGATGTGTGTTGTGTTCTTGAGCAAGACACTTTATTTCATATTGCTCCAGTTCGCTCAGCTGTAGAAATGAGTCACACCATCATTGGTGCCAAGCTATATCAGCCTTTGCCTTTTCCCTGCACAACATTGGTGGCATGGAGAGGGGAAGCTGGTATGCATGGGCAACTGCTGGTCTTCCCCAAACAATCTTGCTCAAACTTATGCCTTGGAAGAGAAATTTCTAGCTGCAATCCCATGGTTATTTGTGTCTGAAGAGGGATCTTATGTATGTGTGTATAGTATATATATATATATATATATATATATATATATATATATATATATATATTTATGTATATATATATTGGCAATATAGATCGCTAGCCACTACACATTCTTTATTTTCTCTCCTTGTTTCTTTCTGTGTTCCTTTCTGTGGAAGAGCATAGACTCAAAACATTATAGACTATTTCACTTCCCGAGCATTATACTCATACATCGATTTGTTGTCTACACCACCTGTCTTCGTCTTTTGGGTTTTTTTTGTGAATTCTCCCTATATATATGTGTGTATATATATATGCATGTCACCTTTTCCAATCCCCCACCTCTCAAAGATTCCTTGTCTTGCAAAGTTACTTGGTGACCCTGCCAGTACTGGTGCCACGTAAAAAGCACTCATTCCACTCTATTGAGTGGTTGGTGTTAGGAAGGGCATCCAATCATAAAATCTAAGCCAAAAGAGACACAGAAGTCTGATGCAGACCTCTGCCTGGCCAGCTCCTGTCAAACCATTCAACCCATGACAGTATGAAAGGAGGATGTTAACCTATGATGATGATGATGATATATATATATAAAGATGATAATGAACTGGGATTTGTTTAAATTTTTTATTCTTAAGAGTTTTTAAGACTTAACCAATTTCACAGATTTCTCTGATATTCAACGGTTGAAAGAGAATGACGTGGAGCTATGGTGCATGCAACTTTTGAAAATCAGAGACTTCTTTTTTCTATATTTCTACCTGTGTGGAATAAAATAACTTAATTTTAAACATATATACATACATACATACATATGTACATACGTACATACATACATACATATATATATATATATCACCATGATTGACTGCTAGCTACTAAAGCTTTCTATTTTTATTCTCTCTCTGTTTCTTTTCTTGTGTTCCTTTCTGTTGAAGAGTGTAGGCTTGAAATGTAAAAGACTTTCTCACCTTCCAGAGCATTATACTAATACACCTATTTGTTGTTTACATACCTGTCTTCATCATTTATTTTTTGTAAATTCCAACTATATATATACACACAATGGGCTTCTTTTATTTTCCATTTATCAAATCTGCTCACAAGGTTTTAATTGGCCCATGGTTATACTAGAAAACACTTGCTCAAGATGCCATACATTGGGACTGACCCTGGAACTATATCATTAAGAAGCAAATTTCTTACCCCAGAGCAATGCTTATTTTGTGTTATATTGTTCTTTTTGTTTTATTTTTCAAACAAAATGTATTTAATACTATGTTATCCAATGTGTTCTTCAGGAAAATGAAGTATGAGAAGGTTTAGCTGTTTCTTTGCTTTTTCTATTTGGCAGGTCAACAATCACATAAAGATTTCCACCTTTTCAAGCAAGCCAAATCAAAGCAAAATTCTTTCATTGTCTTCTGTTTGCTGTTGTTGTTGCTCACCCTTAAGTCCACCCTGATTAAGTAGACAGGTGATCAGTGGTGTACAGCCATGACCATTAGTACTTTGTTTATGAATAGACATTGCCCACCTTTATTTTTTATTATGTAACAGGTTATGTTATTGTTAAGTTGTCCAAACTCTGTGAGACAGTGTAATATTCAATGTGGAAAAGATGAAATATTGCTTACAGTTTTTATTTGTATACACAGTTAGTATACAAGCTATATTAGTAGTCAGGAGTTCTGTGGTCCAAGCAGAAGGACAAGAATAAAACTTGCATGCTCTTAGATGTGCGTCTGTAAGAAAATCCGTTTGCTAGAAAGTGAAAGTATGTGGAAGCCAAAAAATACTGACTACTGATGTTCTTCGAGAGTTCTTACTTATACCTATGGGAAAAGCTGATTGTATGTTTGAGAACAAAGGAATAAGTATGTCTTCATCATCATCATCATCGTTTAACATCTGCTTTCCATGCTAGCATGGGTTAGACGATTTGACTGAGGTCTGGCGAATCAGACTCCAATCTGATCTGGCAGAGTTTCTATAGCTTGATGCCCTTCCTAATGCCAAACACTCCGAGAGTGTAGTGGGTGCTTTTACGTGCCACCGGCACGAGGGCCAGTTAAGTGGTACTGGCAACAGCCACGCTCAAATGGTACTTTTTATGTGCCACCTGCACAGGAGCCAGTCCAGCGGTACTGGCAACGACCACAGACCTTGCTTGAATGTTTTTTTCATATGTGATAACTTCCAGATGGCTCAAGAAAACAACCCAAGGTAAGTGTGACAGGTGACTTCATAAATTTCCTAGTACTAACACCAAAAACAAAAGAAAGGATCTTACAGAAAAATCTAGGCTACGTTCTCAATTCATGGCTATGACTCCCAGAAACAAATTCTTTACAATTGAGAAGACATGTCAAGCTAAGTAAAATTGAGGTTGTCCTTGCATACAAGCATGTCCCCTGCAACCCTCTCCAGCTGAGTGTTTCTAATCTTGGGGGCTCATCGGTACTAGTACCACGTAAATGTACCCATGGGGGTGTCATGTCAAAGCACCCAGTATACTCAGTAAAGTAGTTGACATTAGGAAGGGCATCCAGCTGAAGAAACCATTGCCAAAATAAACATGGAGCCTGGGCAGCTCTTCAGTTGGCCAGCTCCTGTCAAACAGTCCAACCCATGCTTGCATGGAAAATGGACATTAAAAGGTAATGATTATGATGATGATGATGATGATGATGATGATGATGATGATAGAAATAAAGCAAGAGAAGATAGAAAGATATAATTTGGAGGAGAGTTAGCTGATATTTCTTGCTGGTTCTGTAACCATGTGAAGACAGTCTAAAGGATTCCATCAACTACTTTGTCTTAAATACATGTAAGATACGGGACTTTTAAAAATAATTATTCAAGAAACTATGGGACCTGGTGTGGCTCCTGACCTTATCAGTCCCTGTCAAACTGTCAAGCCATGCCAACATGGGTTGTTGCTGTTGATGATGATGATGATAATGATGGTGGTGGTGGTGGTGGTGGTGGAGGAAGAGGTCAAGCTATATTCATTGGACATTATATGAGTAGACAGAACCTTAAGCACTTGGTAGCTGCATGGGGAGAAGGTAAGTTGATTACATGAATCCCAGTGCTCAAGTGGTACTTATTCTATTGACCGAGAAAGGATTAAAGGCAAAGTCAACCTCAGCAGAATTTCAAAAATACTCTAAGTATTGGTTTCAAATTTTGGCACAAGGCCAGCAGTTCTGGGGATGGAGCTAAGTCGGTTGCATTGGCCCCAGTGCTCAACTGGTACTCATTTTATTGACTCCAAAAGGATGAAAGGCAAAGTCACATCTGATAGCATTTTAACTCAGAACATGAAGTTGGAAGATATGCCCTCTTTACTCTCTCTTTTCACTCTTTTACTTGTATCAGTAATTTGACTGTGGCCATGCTGGAGCACCGCCTTTAGTTGAGCAAATTGATCCCAGGACTTATTCTTTGTTAGCCTAGTACTTATTCTACTGGTCCCTTTTGCCGAACTGCTAAGGTACGGGGACATAAACACACCAGCATCAGTTGTCAAGCGATGTTGGGGGGACAAACACAGATACACAAGCATACACACATACATACATATATATATATATATATATATATATATATATATATATATATATATATATATATATATATATATATATATATATATATATGTACATATATATGACAGGCTTCTTTCAGTTTCCATCTACCAAATCTACTCACAAGGCTTTGGTCGGCCCAAGGCTATAGTAGAAGACACTTGCCCAAGGTGCCACACAGCGGGACTGAACCCAGAACCATGTGGTTGGTAAGCAACGCTGAGCATTTTTTTTCTAGAATAGTAATAATTTTGCTAACTCATTGCCCTAAATACTTCAAATATTGCAAGCTATTTTGATCAATCCACCTCCTTTATAATCAGGGAAATGATGGATTTCTTCTATAAACACATATTGATGGCTTCATTTCCCTCAGTCACACCACTGCCACCACCAACACCACCACAACCACCATTATATAAACTTCTGCAATGTGACTAGTTATCTACTGTTGTTTATTTTCTGTTTTTTTTTACTAAGCTCCAAGCGAGCAGACCTATGATAGAAAGCATTCCCTCTATGACCTTCTGGGATTTTTTTCCTATATTCAGTAGAACTCTGGATCACATTATCCAATACACCCTTTTTTTCTTCTCTAAGCTAGTAGAGCGTGATTTGAAGGGAGATGTGACTGCTATTTCTAGCAGGTCAAACAACTATATGAAGGCTCTTTTGTTGTCTTATGCAATTAACTATGTCAATCACAGGTGAGAAAGATTGGTTACATAATTAGCCAGCACCATCCCCACCATTTCCACCACTAGGAAAGCATTCACCGCAAACATAAACCACCACCACCACCGCCGCCACCGCTGCTGCCGCCACCACCACCACCACCACCATCACCATCACCAACATCATTATTACGCCTGCTGCTTCTATCTCCAACTTATTAGTGACTCCAGTGAATGACTGATGTTGGTCAATAGGCTGTTTTGAGAAGACAACCAGCTGGTCAATAAGTTATCAACTTGACATGTGTGTTCCATATAAGCATATCATTCATAATGATACCGACAAGAAGAGGAGATGGAATAATTGTGTTATTTCTGTATGTCAATGCACCTGTGTCGGTTTGTGTGTGTGTGAGAGTGTGCGTGTGTGTGTGTGTGTGTGTATGTGTGTGTGTGTGTGAGTGCATGTGTGTATTTGTAAATACACACACATTGTAAACACGCACATTTGTATGTACTTGTAAAGATACATAACACACACACACCTTTACAGAGACATACAGACACACATATAGAAAGAGAGACAGATAGATAAATAAATATAAATATAGATAGATAGATATAAATTTAGACATAAATCATCCATATGTTCATACATGCAGGCATACAAACATACATACATACATACACACACACACATACATACATACATACATACATACATACATACATACATGCCAACTAACCCCCAACAATCCCAGTTCACCTCACCTGGTGAACAGTGTTACATAAACTCAGCAAAATACAAAAGAAAAATTTGTCAAAAGGACACATGTACTCAGAATAAGGTCAATGACTATCAAGCAATAGTGCATAGGGACATAGAAACACTTGACATAGTGAATGGACATGTAGTAAAAAAAAAACAATAAATCACTGTTGAATTGACGTCCTTCTAATCTTTGTTGGAACAAGAACTTCCGTTTAAGAGAGTGGCAGGTAAGGACTCTAAGCTTTGGGGGTGGTGGGTAATATCTGCAGATATACTTCATTACTATCCTCAAACTACCATCATGACAGCTAATACTTTCTGAGTGAGTTTGGAAAGGCTATATGTGATTTGTGGTTAGAGTGGCTCACAATCATGAGAAAGTGAGTTCAATTCCTAGACTAGGCAGTGTTGTGTTTTTGAGCAAGACACTTTTATTTCATACTGATCCAGTTTACTTTTTCTTGAAATGAGTTGTGATATCACTGGTGCCAAGTTCTATCGGTCTTTGCCTTTCCCTTGGATAACATCAGTGGCAAGGAGAGGGTAGGCTGGCGTGCATGGGTGACTGCTGGTCTTCCATAAACAACCTCCTTGCCTGGACTTGTGCCTTGGAGGGTAACATTCTGGGTGCAATCCCAGGGTCATTTATGACCGAAGGGGGTCTTTACCCTTTAGCCTATATAAATATATATATACTAGCATTATGACCCGTCGTTGCCGGGTCATAGTGCTAGTGCATGTATATATGTGTATATATATGTGTACATATTACATGTACTTCTATATATATACATCTACACATAAAATACAAAATACAAAGTTATATCTTGATATTACTAGTGATAACAATACTCAAAATATATAACAGACTGGAATTGTAGGCTCGTCTCTTGCAATTTCGATCAATTGGATCTTGTCCTCCCTCTTGTATAGAAGTGTGGCTACAATCCAGCCTACCTCTACTTCAGGGGGGATATTTTTGATTTTTATCCGGGACGTCTTATGTCCCAGATATAAAGGTAAAAATAAAATATTTCCACTTTGCAAGGTTCGAGTCGAGTACTCCCTTGCACGCTCCGTTGACTCGAACCTTGTTTCTATTGTGGCGAATTTACCCTCTGGTTAGATATCTTTCATAGTCGCACCAAGGCACTTTTTGATGGTGCTTTCCTCCAGGTGTTCAAATCTTTTTTTTTCTCTATATTGTATACTTTGTAGACAATAGTCTTTTCTTTCATTTAATTTTTTATTTCATTTGGTGGTGTTATCCTAGATTCACCGTCTTTGTTGGTGATCAATCCGTATTTCTTCCATTTTAATTTCAATGAGTTCACGCCTGCCGACGGCTGCAGCGAAATTCATTTTTGGACTTTCTTCTATCGAAGGCATTCTAACAAAAATGCTTCCGTGTAAATGGTGAAAATATTGTCAATTTCCCCAAACAGGGACACAATTCAATTTTTAAACAATAACCAAAGCTCCTTCTCCGTAGTCCTTTTTCAGCAATGGTATGTTATGGTATATAATATTGACTTCATTGTTTTGGGGTTTCTAGGTGGAGATGTAAGGTAGCACCTTCAATTCCAATTTATTTCTTTTGTTGTCTTAGTTTCTGTATAATGAATTTCTTGACATGTTCTATTTTACTAATGATTTTGGGTAATTCCTATAAAGGAGTATATCCTTCAGTTCTTAGAGACTTGTGCTGGAGATGTTTTTATTGAATATTATGCACAGATCATTTGGCTAGGTTATAAAGTACATTTATCCTGGATGCCATGGCCTGAATGGAAAATATTGTTTTGAGTCTGAAGTTTTACAGTAAATCTCCATTTCTATTTGGCTGTTTGCTTTCATCATCATCATCATCATCATTTAGCGTCCGTTTTCCATGCTAGCATGGGTTGGACGGTTCAACAGGGGTCTGGGGAGCCCGAAGGCTGCACCAGGCCAGTCAGATCTGGCAGTGTTTCTACAGCTGGATGCCCTTCCTAACGCCAACCACTCCGAGAGTGTAGTGGGTGATTTTATGTGCCACCGACACAGGTGCCAGACGAGGCTGGCGAACGGCCACGCTCGGATGGTGTTTTTATGTGCCACCGACACAGGTGCCAGACGAGGCTGGCAGACGGCCACGCTCGGATGGTGTTTTTATGTGCCACCGACACAGGTGCCAGATGAGGCTGGCGGACGGCCACGATCGGATGGTGTTTGTTACGTCCCCAAAGCACGGAGGCCAGTCTATGCGGTACTGGCTACGGCCACGTTCGGATGATTTTCTTGTGAGCCACCGGCACTGGTACCACAAAGATACAAATTCCATTTATGTTCATCTATTTTGATTTGTTTTGATTTGATTTGATTTTCACTTGCCTCAACAGGTCTTCACAAGTGTCACAAGAAGGAAGGTATGCACAGGTGGACTGACTACGTCCCAGGTAGGGGCCATGGGTTATGGCCTGACTAGTCTTGCCGGGTCTTCGGATGGTGTTTTTATGTGCCACCGACACAGGTGCCAGATGAGGCTGGCGAACGGCCTTGATCGGATGGTGTTTGTTGCGTGCCCACAGCACGGAGGCCAGTCGATGCGGTACTGGCTACGGCCACGTTCGGATGGTTTTCTTGTGTGCCACCGGCACTGGTAAAGAATGTCTAAACATGGGAGTTAGTTATAGCTATTATTTTTATTAATGCTATTGAGAAGAATTTCAAATTCTTTTAGTTTCTTTATACTTTCATTCTATAGAATGAAGCAATTGTTAAGGTACCAATTCCAATTTTCTTATATATGTATGGAGAAATAGTTTCCATATTTTCCTAATGCCTTTTGGTATAACATAACCTCCAGCTCCTAATTAGATTTGCAAAGGAAGGGGTTGCTTTTGCTCCCGTTGCAATACCAGAATTTTGTCAAAAAAAGTTATTGAACATAAAAAATAATTATTTTCTAGAATACATTTTGATCCTTCTATAATAAATTCCATTTTTTTATGTGATGGGGGAGTTCACCTGTATACTTATTCAACCAGAATTAAATGGCCTCAATTCCTAAGTCATATAATAAGTATGTGCACACACACACATACATGTATGTGTGTATACATACATATGTATATACAAAAATACATAAGTACATAAATGCACGCATGTAGGATCTTTGTTTCTTTCCTTGCTTCCTAAATTCACTATTTTGTTCTTATCTTTAGGCAAATTCTTCAGTTCCATTTCACAAACAATTTCATCCTCTTAATTGTCCAACTGAACTCCATGTTACAATTTTTCCTGGTAACCTCACTCAGGTAACTGTTACATGCTTAGAAAACTAATTTCATTTCAGAAATAACTCCTTTGTCTTTTCATGCTTAGATTGTTTGGATGTTATCAGAAAACGAAATTATTGAAAATTACAACATATAATTGTGTTAAAATAGACATAAAAGTACATATGTAAGTGCATATATATATATATATATATATAGACACATATATACACACAGATATATATATATACATATATATACATATATATATACATGTATATGTATATATATATATATATATATATATATCTACATATATGTATGTGTATGTACACACACACTCTCTCTCACACACATACACACAATGTCTTTTATTTGCATGTATGTGTGTGTGTGTATGTATATATATATATATAAGTGCAGGAGTCGCTGTGTGGTAAGATGCTTGCTTCCCAACCACATGGCTCTGAGTTCAGTCTATTGTGTGGCACCTTGGGCAAGTGTCTTTTACTATAGCCTCAAGCTGACCAAAGCCTTGTGGATTTGGTAGATGGAATGTGTGTATATTTATGTATGTGTGTATATATTTATGCACGCACATGCATATATGTATGTATGTATTTGTGTGTCAGTGTTTGTCTCTCCACCATCGCTTGACAACCAATGCTGGTATGTTTACATCCCTGTAACTTAGTGTTTGGCAAAAGAGCCCAATAGAATAAGTACTAGGCTTACAAAGAATAAGTCCTGGGCTCAATTTCTTTGACTAAATTTGAAAAACCAAAAGATGCACTTTCATCATTGCTATCATCCACTCATCCACAAAAAGATAACTTAAACTGTGCTCTAAATGGAGGTGTAGTCAAATCCTATTTTATGGACTCATCCATGTTCTAAAATAAGTCAAAATGTAAGCTACTATAAATCAGCACAAACTTTCCAGACATCCCAATATATATATATTCTCTTTCCATTTCAGAATTACAACTATTGGTGGTTTGGAGTTTGGCTGCTCTTTCTAGTGAGTCGAATGTCCTATTATGGCCATTCCTTATATATTTGAATGTGTATATATATATATATATACATACATGTGTGTGTATAGGTATATGTATATATATACATGTGTATATATATATGTATATATATATATATATATATATATATATATATATATATATATATATATGTGTATGTGTGTGTGTATATATATACATATATATATTATACATATATATATATATATATATATATGTATGTATGTGTGTGTATATATATATATATATATATACATATACGAGGTCTGATCAATAAGTATCCACGCTGTTGCCATAGTAGTGAAGCTAAAGCACATAGAGTGAAGCTGCTTGGTACAGATTGACCTTGAACTTTGCTGTGCATGTGCACTAAATTTCAACATTCTAGCTTAGTTCTGCTGTTTACAGCAGTGTTTAGAAGGAAGGTGTGTTGTGTGTGATCATGACAGAGACCATGACCACAGACAGAGGAAGTTGTCATGGCGATACCTGCTCAGAGGCCTATGCAAAGTCACAGAGTGTATAGATAGGAGTGTATGAGCTGGACACAAGTGTACAAGTGGTTCAGACGTTTCCAAGATGGTCAAAAAAAGTGTTGATATTAATGAACGTTCTTGGAGACCCGCAACCAGCAGAACTGAGAAAAACATTGCAGATGTGCATGCATCTGTGAGGGGAAATCGTTGAATCACCATCCATGAGTTATCAGAGGATGTACAGATTAGTAATGATTCAGTTCAGTCCATTATCAATGAAGATTTGGGTATGAGACACTGTCTGCCAAAACTGCTTTCAGCCGAACAAAAGGATACTCGGGTTTCAGTTGCACAAGATCTCCTTAATTGTGTCGAGAATGATGGAAACATTTTGAAAACTTTGCGTGGGCTTCTGAACAGGCATTGCCAAGCTTTTGGCAAAATTTGATGCAGATTCTCTGCTCAGCTTCATCTGTCATGGTCAATGCAACAATCACATGCTACACACGTTCCTTCAAAGCATTGTTGTAAACATTGAAAGTGAGCTAGAATGTTAAAACTTAGTGTGCATGCACAGCAAAGTTTAAGGTCAATCTGTGCCAAACAACTTCAGTCTGCATACCTTAGCTTCGTTACTATGGTGACAGCCCGGATACTTATTTGTATGTACTTGTAAAGTACTTGTAAATTTGTTTTTTTTTACTACATGTCCATTCACTATGTCAAGTGTTTCTATGTCCCTATGCACTATTGCTTGATAGTCATTTGTATGTACTTGTAAAGATACATAGCACATTTGTATGTACTTGTAAAGATACATAACACACACACACCTTTACAGAGACATACAGACACACATATAGAAAGAGAGACAGATAGATAAATAAATATAAATATAGATAGATAGATATAAATATAGACATAAATCATCCATATGTTCATATATGCAGGCATACAAACATACATACATACATACACACACACACACATACATACATACACACACATACATACATACATACATACATACATGCCAACTAACCCCCAACAATCCCAGTTTACCTCACCTGGTGAATAGTGTTACATAAACTCAGCAAAAAACAAAAGAAAAATTTGTACTCAGAATAAGGTCAATGACTATCAAGCAATAGTGCATAGGGACATAGAAACACTTGACATAGTGAATGGACATGTAGTAAAAAAAAACAATAAATCACTGTTGAATTGACGTCCTTCTAATCTTTGTTGGAACAAGAACTTCCGTTTAAGAGAGTGGCAGGTAAGGACTCTAAGCTTTGGGGGTGGTGGGTAATATCTGCAGATATACTTCATTACTATCCTCAAACTACCATCATGACAGCTAATACTTTCTGAGTGAGTTTGGAAAGGCTATATGTGCTTTGTGGTTAGAGTGGCTCACAATCATGAGAAAGTGAGTTCAATTCCTAGACTAGGCAGTGTTGTGTTTTTGAGCAAGACACTTTTATTTCATACTGATCCAGTTTACTTTTTCTTGAAATGAGTTGTGATATCACTGGTGCCAAGTTCTATCGGTCTTTGCCTTTCCCTTGGATAACATCAGTGGCAAGGAGAGGGTAGGCTGGCGTGCATGGGTGACTGCTGGTCTTCCATAAACAACCTCCTTGCCTGGACTTGTGCCTTGGAGGGTAACATTCTGGGTGCAATCCCAGGGTCATTTATGACCGAAGGGGGTCTTTACCCTTTAGCCTATATAAATATATATATACTAGCATTATGACCCGTCGTTGCCGGGTCATAGTGCTAGTGCATGTATATATGTGTATATATATGTGTACATATTACATGTACTTCTATATATATACATCTACACATAAAATACAAAATACAAAGTTATATCTTGATATTACTAGTGATAACAATACTCAAAATATATAACAGACTGGAATTGTAGGCTCGTCTCTTGCAATTTCGATCAATTGGATCTTGTCCTCCCTCTTGTATAGAAGTGTGGCTACAATCCAGCCTACCTCTACTTCAGGGGGGATATTTTTGATTTTTATCGGGACGTCTTATGTCCCAGATATAAAGGTAAAAATAAAATATTTCCACTTTGCAAGGTTCGAGTCGAGTACTCCCTTGCACGCTCCGTTGACTCGAACCTTGCTTCTATTGTGGCGAATTTACCCTCTGGTTAGATATCTTTCATAGTCGCACCAAGGCACTTTTTGATGGTGCTTTCCTCCAGGTGTTCAAATCTTTTTTTTTCTCTATATTGTATACTTTGTAGACAATAGTCTTTTCTTTCATTTAATTTTTTATTTCATTTGGTGGTGTTATCCTAGATTCACCGTCTTTGTCGGTGATCAATCCGTATTTCTTCCATTTTAATTTCAATGAGTTCACGCCTGCCGACGGCTGCAGCGAAATTCATTTTTGGACTTTCTTCTATCGAAGGCATTCTAACAAAAATGCTTCCGTGTAAATGGTGAAAATATTGTCAATTTCCCCAAACAGGGACACAATTCAATTTTTAAACAATAACCAAAGCTCCTTCTCCGTAGTCCTTTTTCAGCAATGGTATGTTATGGTATATAATATTGGCTTCATTGTTTTGGGGTTTCTAGGTGGAGATGTAAGGTAGCACCTTCAATTCCAATTTATTTCTTTTGTTTGTCTTAGTTTCTGTATAATGAATTTCTTGACATGTTCTATTTTACTAATGATTTTGGGTAATTCCTATAAAGGAGTATATCCTTCAGTTCTTAGAGACTTGTGCTGGAGATGTTTTTATTGAATATTATGCACAGATCATTTGGCTAGGTTATAAAGTACATTTATCCTGGATGCCATGGCCTGAATGGAAAATATTGTTTTGAGTCTGAAGTTTTACAGTAAATCTCCATTTCTATTTGGCTGTTTGCTTTCTTTATAAGAATGTCTAAACATGGGAGTTAGTTATAGCTATTATTTTTATTAATGCTATTGAGAAGAATTTCAAATTCTTTTAGTTTCTTTATACTTTCATTCTATAGAATGAAGCAATTGTTAAGGTACCAATTCCAATTTTCTTATATATGTATGGAGAAATAGTTTCCATATTTTCCTAATGCCTTTTGGTATAACATAACCTCCAGCTCCTAATTAGATTTGCAAAAGAAGGGGTTGCTTTTGCTCCCGTTGCAATACCAGAATTTTGTCAAAAAAAGTTATTGAACATAAAAAATAATTATTTTCTAGAATACATTTTGATCCTTCTATAATAAATTCCATTTTTTTATGTGATGGGGGAGTTCACCTGTATACTTATTCAACCAGAATTAAATGGCCTCAATTTATATAATAAGTATGTGCACACACACACATACATGTATGTGTGTATACATACATATGTATATACAAAAATACATAAGTACATAAATGCACGCATGTAGGATCTTTGTTTCTTTCCTTGCTTCCTAAATTCACTATTTTGTTCTTATCTTTAGGCAAATTCTTCAGTTCCATTTCACAAACAATTTCATCCTCTTAATTGTCCAACTGAACTCCATGTTACAATTTTTCCTGGTAACCTCACTCAGGTAACTGTTACA
>NC_042998.1:52323226-52338226 GCF_006345805.1 Octopus sinensis | reverse complement strand
TTTCACTGCCATGTAGCATAGCTGTTCGTACACATGCATCATACAGTCTGCCTTTTACTCTGAGCGAGAGGCCTTTAGTCACCAGCAGAGGTAAGAGCTCCCTAAACTTTGCCCAGGCTATTCTTATTCTAGCAGTTACACTTTCAGCGCACCCACCCCCACTACTGACTTGGTCACCTAGATAGCGGAAACTATCAACTACTTCTAGTTTTTCCCCCCGGAAAGTGACAGAAGTTGTTTTCTGCAGATTTTCGGAGGTCAGTGCTCCAGAGCACCTGCCACATACAAAAACTATCTTCCCAGTTAGCCTACCTTTGACATTGCTGCACCTCTTATGTGTCCATAGCTTACACTGGGTACATCTTATAGAGTTTCTACCTACACCTTTTCTACAGATCGAACAGGGCCATCTTCCTGATGATATTTGTGGGTTTTCTACCTTTCTACTTATTAGTACTTTGGTTTTAGCTAGGTTGACTCTAAGGCCCCTCGATTCTAAACCCTCCTTCCACACCTGGAACTTCTCCTCCAGTATATATATATATATGTATATATATATATATATATATACATATGTATATATGTATATATGTATATATATATATATATATATATATATATAATATATATATATAAGCATATATATATATAATATATATATATATATATATATAAGCATATAGTCTTGATAACAACTGTCTGAGGAACATGAACGTGAAACTATGAATCACAGATCTTGTGATGATTTTGCAGCTTTAATAAAAAAAATCATCATCATCATCATCATTTAGCGTCCGCTTTCCATGCTGGCATGGGTTGGATGGTTCAACTGGGGTCTGGGAAGCCAGAAGGCTGCACCAGGCCCAGTCTGATCTGGCAATGTTTCTACGGCTGGATGCCCTTCCTAACACCAACCACTCCATGAGTGTAGTGGGTGCTTTTTACGTGCGACTGGCACAGGTGCCAGACGAGGCTGGCAAACGGCCACGATCGGATGGTGCTTTTTACTTGCCACTGGCACGGAAGCCAGTTGAGGCTGGCAACAGCTACGATCAGATGGTGCTTTTTACGTGCCACTGGCACGTAGGCAGTTGGGGTGGCGCTGGCAACAGCCATGTTCGGATGGTTCTCTTATGTGCCACCGGCACTGGTATCACAGCTACGATTTCCATTGATGTTGATCGATTTTGATTTTGATTTTGATTTTCACTTGCCTCAACAGGTCTTCACAAGTAGAGTTTTGTGTCCCAAGAAGGAAAGGTATGCATAAGTGGACTGAGGCCATGGGTTATGGCCTCACTTGTCCGGCCGGGTCTTCTCACGCACAGCATACTTCCAAAGGTCTTGGTCTCTTGTCATTTCCTCAGTGAGACCTAAAGTTCGAAGGTCGTGCAAAGGTATATACATATTCTTTTATTAGTTTTAGTCATATGATTGCAGCCATGCTGGAGCACCACCATGAATGGCTTTTAGTCAAAGAAATCAACTCCAGCACTTATTTTTTGTCAGCCTGGTACTTATTCTATCAGTCTCTTTCTCTGAACTGCTATGTTGTCAAACGATGGAGTTGGGCAAACACAGACATACACAGATACACACACACACACGCACGCACACACACACACACACACATATACAATGGGCTTCTTTCAATTTCTGTCTACCAAATTCACTTACAAGACTTTGGTTGGCCCGAGGCTATAACAAAAGACACTTGCCCAAGGTGCCACTGTCACACAGTGGGACTGAACCCAGAAGCATGTGGTTGGGAAGCAAGCTATTTACCACACAGCCACACCTACACCTATATAATACATACATACACATATATATATATGTGTGTATGTGCATGTGTGCATTTATATACATGGAGTGCTTGGTGTGAGGAAAGGCATCAAGCCATAGAAACCATTCCAAATCAGACTGGAACTTGGTGCATATCTTCAGCTTACCAATTCCAGTCAAACCGTCTAACTCATGCCAGCATGGGAAGCAGACACTAAAAGATGATGATGATGATGATGATGATACATGTGTGTGTGAGTGTGTCATTTATCTTTTACTTGTCTTAGTCATTAGGCTGGAGCCATATTGGACCACTACCTTGAAGAATTTTGATTAGCCAAATTTTTCCCTGTACATATTTTTATTGGTCTCTTTTCTTGAATAACTAAGTTATGGGGCATAAACAAACCAACACCAGTTGTTCAAAAGTGTCGGAGGAAAAACACAGACACAAAGTATACCCCCCCCCTACACACACATATGCATGTATATACAGAACAGACTTCTTTCAGTGTCTGTCTACCAAATCCAGTCACAAGGTTTTGGTTGGCCCAAGGCTATAGCAGAAGACACTTGCACAAGGTGCCATGCTGTGGGACTGAACCCTGAACCATTTGGTTGAGAAGCAAACTTCTCACCACACAGCCATGTGTGTGTTTGTGTGTATGTATATATGTGTGTGTGTATGTATGTATGTATGTATGTATGTATGTATGTATATATATATATATATATATACATAGATTAATAGATTATAAGCACACAGACATACACACACACACACACACAACACACACACACACAACACACACACACACACACACACACACACACTATATATATATATATATATATATATATATATATATATATATATATGTCAACAATTACCATATGAAAGAAGCGAGACCCTCAGCAAACTTTGCAAATACTGTCATAAAGTACATCTATATTGATTGAGGATCTCTTTGCAGACAGTTTAAGGTCAAAGGCTATAACAAAACAACAATGAAAGTACAATTATTGTAATGTGGTGGTTACTGTTTGGTTTGATTTGGTTTGTTGATAATATCATTAAAAAATAAAAAGGATAATACCAACAAAGTCTTTGTAGTTTGCCTAGCTATAATGTTTTATTATAGTTTATTGAAACATTTCTTAATATATACACAATCACACACATATCTGTCTGCCTATCTGTCCGGCTATATGTATGCATTTTTGTATGTATGTGTGTATTACTGTTTTATATATATATATATATATATATATATATATTAGAGATGAGGACTTCTGTACATTATTTACATTGGACAAATATGTGTCCTCATCTGGTTTGTTGTTACCACAATGTTTCAGTTGATTTACAATACTTCGCAATTAGCTCCTTCGAGTAAAACTACCAGTAGTAGAGAATATGACCAAAGACTGCATGTACTCCATCCCATGTAGTTGTGGTAGGTTATACAAAGGCAAAACATGCTGCCCAGTCAAAACAAGAGTAGAGGAACATCATAAAACTGTGACACAAGGAGATGTTGAAAAATCGGGTATAGATGATCATGTATGGATAAACAGAGACCACCTTCTCCTGTAGGATGAAGTTAAAATAATAGACAGAGTACACCACTGGAAAATAGGAAAACTAAAAGAGGCAGCACATATGCTAGGACACAATAACCCTCTAAGCAGACTTAGTGCAGATATGAGTAGAATAATGGGAACTGGTATTAAGGAAGGATAGGAGTATATTAGATATATAAGCCCTAAATTTCTACAAGGACACCTGATGAAAGCTGGTGAGTAAATCAGCCGAAATGTTGGGGTAACAACAAACAAGATGAGAACACATATCCGTTCAATGTAAATAATGTATGTATGCATGTATGTATGTAAATCATTATTCAGTTTTATTTCAAGATTTCTTGCCAATAGAGAAAGAGCCAGTTTCTAACCTAGATCCATGACTCCTTCATTGGAATTTCAACAACATCAGTATGTATGTATGTCATTATTCAGTTTTATTTCAAGATTTCTTACCAAGGCTCTTTCATTGGAATTTCAACAACATCAACAGGGTATTTTTGCATGTGTGTATGTGTATACATGCAGTATTTGGAGTCAGTGCATGTGCTGATTTTTATGTTTAGTTTTATGTAAGTATTCTCGTGCCTATGTGGCAGGTGTGGCTGTGTGGAAAGAAGTTTGCTTCTCAACCACATGGTTTCAGGGTTCAGTCCTGCTGTGTGACACCTTGGGCAAGTGTCTTCTACTATAGCCTAGTGCCTACCAAAGTCTTGTGAGTGGATTTGGTAGACAGAAGCTGAAAGAAGCCTGTCATGTATATGTATGTGTGAATGCATGTGTTGTGTGTGTGTGTGTGTGCATGTGCATGCGTGCGTGTGTGTGTGTGTGTATCCACCACTGCTTTGCAACCAAAGTTGGTGGGTTTCTGTCCCCATAGCTTAGCAGTTCAGCAAAAGGGACCAATAGGGTAAGTACTACACTTTAAAAAAAAAACAAGGAGTATTGGGGTCGATACATTTTACTAAAATTTCAAGGCAGCACCACAGCATGGTCAGTCAAATGAGTGAAACAAGTCAAAGATAAAAGATATAATTGTATGTCTTGACACGCTCATATATACTTAAATGATAAATATCTGGAAAGTTTTACTGATATTTAAAGTTCCAATGATAGTTTGTATCTGCAGTTTTTGAATCAGTTTTATTCTTTCTGATTTTGAAAAGTCTAATTTCTCAAGATTGGTATTTAGGCAGTGTATTATATATCCCAGTGTCACAATAATTATAGGTATGAATGTATGCATGTATATATTTATGTATGTATATTCCTGTATCAACCGGATATTAGATTTTGTTATACACCACTGGTCACAATGTGCTCCCTCACATTGTTGCAGCTTTCAAATGATTCCAGTTCACTGGTTAGGCAGGCAGGTGGACATCCCCTCAGAACAGAATGCCAGTCCTTTGCAGGGTTACCAATTTACAGCTGAGTGGACTGGAGCAAAAATGGTAAATGAAGTATTTTGCTTAAAAACACAAAGCACTGCTCTTCTGAGAATCAAAACTATAATCTTATAGTCAGGAGTGTAAAATCATAATTACATGGCTACAGACCATCACATGTATGTATGTATGTATGTATGTATGTATGTATGTATGTATGTATGTATGTATGTATGTATGTATGTATGTATGTATGTATGTATGTATGTATGTATGTATGCATGTAGGTAGGTAGGTAGGTTATGTCAGGTCACTTTCAAGTGCTACTGGTAACATGTAACCCAGTACAACCTGTTGCATGGTCAGGTCGTCGGCGACTATACCTGCAACTCTACCAAGCTTGCTTGGTGAGGAGGGTTGTTTATTGGACACCCTGCGGGATGAAAAACAAAACCTGTCAAAGGGTGGAGGAACTCTTAAGAGTCAACGGTCATCCAATAAATGTCTTAAGGCTGTATCATGTGCGGGGACATAGAAATAATCGGACTGAATACCCGATCGCGCAGCTAAACAATTGGGAGTGAAGGACTCCTAGCCTTTGTTAGGGCATCCTTCTAGGAGAAGGTAACTCAAGTAACTGGGATAACTCCGACATAAAACCTGCAGCTCAGTGGTTACCGATGATGTTGACTTGTTCTTCTTTTCGGATTATGGCTGCTGTTGCTTAGTGAGTGGGATTGACTCAGTGCACAGCCTTTCCTCACTTTAAAAAAAATCTTCTTGCACAGGCATTGCATGATAACAACATTGGTTAAGCTTCGTGCAATGGCCATACTCGATAACGAGGGAGCAGCCACCATGTAGGTAGATAGATAGATATGTTTGTATGTATGTATGTATGTATGTATGTATGTATGTATGTATGTATGTATGTATGTGTGCATGTATATAAGTATGTATATATGTATGTATGTCATTATTCAGTTTTATTGCAAGATTTCTTGTCAACAGAGAAAACGCCGGCCTTAAACCTAGATCCAAGGTTCCTTTGTATGTACGTTTGCATGCATGTATGTATGGATGTATGCATGTATGTATACACACACATACTCCTCCACACACACACACCTATATATTTATATGAAATTGATATAGACAGCCATGTGCAATGTGTTACCAAAAATAAAACTATAAACTGTATATATAAAAGTGAGGTTTGTGTGTGTGCATGTGAATGTAATTTATGCATGACCACAAATTAGCACACATGTCGCTCCAATTTTAGGAGGACATCTATCATGACCCTAGCTGTATTTTTGTCAGCTTATCTTTACCAGAGGCACCAGCAAATAGCAGTAAAAATAAATTTGCAACTAAAACTTTTAACAATTTTCAAGTTGGAGAAATCACCATTGTTTGCAAACTAGAGTTAAGTCCCCTTCTAGCAACAAGTAAATTTTTGTTAAGACTTTTGTTGGTTTTTTCGATCGAGGGAAAAAAGTGTTTTGTTGATATACAGGCAACACACACACACACACACACACGAACATGTATGCATACAAAAAACATGTATGCAATAGGTGTATGTACGCACGTGTGTGTATGTGTGTGTGTGCGTGCGAGTGTGTTGCCCATATTTATATATACTAATTTCAACAGATTTCGCCCAGATTTGACGTCAATGTTACTTAGTTTGGTTTGAAATAAAGAACTTGATTTTCTTAATAATCCTAACTTAATCCCAGGCAAAGCCAGGTTATACTGTTAGTTGTCACTAAATATGAATATATATATTCATATTTTGTGACACTATCCATTTCCTTATATATATATATATTATATATATATATATATATATACATATATATGCATGTATGTATATATATGTATGTATATATATGATGTATGTGTATATATATATATATGTATGTATATATATATATATTTATATACATATATATTATGTGTATGTATGTATATATATATTTATACGCATACACATACGTACACACAAAGACACATAAGATCTTTGTTTATTGTTTTGCTAAAAGTTGGACAGATTCAGAAATCTCCGCAAATTGCTTTCTTCTTTAACAGTTATAAATGTAGACATCATTAACAATGCCATAGAAATCTAACCATGAAAAGTAAAATGGTACCTATTTTAGCTTAATTGCAGAATATCTTGTTATGTACCTTAACTTTGTGTAAAATCAAACAAGAAATCAATACAAATCAATAGCTTGTGGTGTAAGTCATTATCTGATGTAGATTGATACCTGATGGTACAAATCTACACCTTTTAAAATAAATCAATATCTTGTGCTAATCAATATCTTATGGTACAAACCAATACCAGTATATGGTGGTGCAATACCTTCTAGTACTAATCAATAAATATCTATATACAAATAAATAGAAATCATTCAATGCCTAGTCGTATGAATGGATAGTAAGATGATACAAATCAATATCTGATAATCAAAAAAAAGAAAATCGTTGTCTGTTTATATTAATTGTTACTTGGCCATGCAAATAAATAATGGATGTATTGTCTAGAATAATAACCTACAGAAGAGTAGAGTGTTAGTTCACTGACACAATAGGATGTTCAGCCTCTGATTTCAAGTTCAGTAGTTCATAATCGGATGTGGCTGCATGGTAAAATATTTGTTTCCCAATCATATGGTTTCAGATTCGAGCCTATTAGATGATGCCTTGGGCAACTATCTTCTACTATAGCCCCAGGCTGACTAAAAGCTTGAGCATGGATTTGTGGATTTGGGTGGTTGGTGTTAGGAATAGCATCCAACTGTAAAGATCACTAGCTTACCAGTCCTGGTGAAGCCATCTAACTCGTGCCAGCATGAGAAATGGACATTAAATGATCATGATATATGTGTGTGCGTGTGTATGTATGTATGTGTGGTGAAGCACGACCTTCGAACTTTAGGTCTCACTGAGGAAATGACTAGAGACCGAGACCTCTGGAAGTGTGCTGTGCGCGAGAAGACCCGGCAGGACAAGTGAGTCCATAACCCGTGGCCTTCTACATGGGATGGAGCCAGCCTACGTATGCATACCTTCCCTTCTTGGGACACAAAACTCTACTTGTGAAGACGTGATGAGGCAAGTGAGGATCAGAATCGAAATCGATCAATGGAAATTGCGGATGTGCTACCAGTGCCGGTGGCATGTCAAAACTCTGCTTGTGAAGACCCGTTGAGGCAAGTGACGATCAGAATCGAAATCGCTCAATGGAAATCGATCAATGGAAATTGCAGATGTGTTACCAGTGCCGGTGGCATGTAAGAGAACTTTCCGTTTCACGACCGTTGCCAGCACCGCCCCGTTTCGTGTCCATTGCCAGCCTCGCCTGGCCCTCGTGCCGGTGGCACATAAAAAGCACCATCCGTTCGTGGCCGTTTGCCAGCTCTGTCTGGCACCAGTGCGGGTGGCACGTAAAAAGCACCCACTACACTCACGGAGTGGTTGGCGTTAGGAAGGGCATCCAGCCGTAGAAACACTGCCAGATTTGACTGGGCCTGATGAAGCCTTCTGGCTTCACAGACCCCAGTAGAACCGTCCAACCCATGCTAGCATGGAAAACGGACGCTAAACGATGATGATGATGATGATGATATATATATATATATATATATATACGGGTGTGTGTGATTTTGTATAGAAGAATATATTAATAAAAGGAATTCCAACCTTGTCTGATTTTCACGTTTTATTTTCAATCTTATAATGATATAATATAAGATAATATAATATAATAAAATAAAATAGAGCAATAGAATGTTAAATGTTCATTCTGATTGAACTAGTACTTTCATGCATTAAATTATGCAATCTTCAGGTTCATGTAGTAGTGGTGACCGTCAAAAATTGTGAAGCATGATTGTCACCACTACTACATGAACCTGAAGATTGCATAATTTAATGCATGAAAGTACTAGTTCAATCAGAATGAACATTTAACATTCTATTATTCTATTTTATTTTATTATATTATATCATTATAAGATTGTAAATAAAACGTGAAAATCAGACAAGGTTGGAATTCCTTTTATTAATATATATATATATATATCATCATCATCATTTAACGTCCGCTTTCCATGCTTGCATGGGTTGGACGGTTCAACTGGGGTCTGGGGAGCCCGAAGGCTGCACCAGTCCAGTCAGATCTGGCAGTGTTTCTACAGCTGGATGCCCTTCCTAACGCCAACCACTCCGAGAGTGTAGTGGGTGATTTTATGTGCCACCGACACAGGTGCCAGATGAGGCTGGCAAACGGCCACCATAGGATGGTGTTTGTTACATGCCCACAGCACGGAGGCCAGTCGATGCGGTACTGGCTACGGCCACGTTCGGATGGTTTTCTTGTGTGCCACCGGCACTGGTACCACAAAGATACAAATTCCATTGATGTTCATCTATTTTGATTTGTTTTGATTTGATTTTCACTTGCCTCAACAGGTCTTCACAAGTGTCACAAGAAGGAAGGTATGCACAGGTGGACTGACTACGTCCCAGGTAGGGACCACGGGTTATGGCCTGACTAGTCTTGCCGGGTCTTCGGATGGTGTTTTTATGTGCCACCGACATAGGTGCCAGATGAGGCTGGCGAACGGCCATGATCGGATGGTGTTTGTTACGTGCCCACAGCACGGAGGCCAGTCGATGCGGTACTGGCTACGGCTACGTTCGGATGGTTTTCTTGTGTGCCACCGGCACTGGTACCACAAAGATACAAATTCCATTAATGTTCATCTATTTGATTTGTTTTGATTTGATTTGATTTGATTTGATTTGATTTGATTTTCACTTGCCTCAAGAGGTCTTCACAAGTGTCACAAGAAGGAAGGTATGCACAGGTGGACTGACTACGTCCCAGGTAGGGGCCACAGGTTATGGCCTGACTAGTCTTGCCGGGTCTTCGGATGGTGTTTTTATGTGCCACCGACACAGGTGCCAGATGAGGCTGGCGAACGGCCACGATCGGATGGTGTTTGTTACGTGCCCACAGCACGGAGGCCAGTCGGTGCGGTACTGGCTACGGCCACGTTCGGATGGTTTTCTTGTGTGCCACCGGCACGTGCCCACAGCACGGAGGCCAGATGTATGTATGTATGTATGTATGTATGAATGCTTGGAATGAGGAGTAGATAGACAGCCAACAACTGTCAAAGGGTCCTTTCTTTGTGTTTACTTGTCCAGTTTTTCCATTTTTTGTCTCGTTTATGCATTTCATGTTATTTGCACTGTTGGTGATATCCTGTGCCCATATATGCATCTGTTTATTTCTGTGTTCCTTTCTGTTGTAGGCTTTCTGTTGTAAAAGACTTTCTCACTTCCCAAGCATTAAACTAATACATCTGTTTGTTGTTTATACACCCATCTTTGTCTTTTGTTCTGCATGTTTTTTGTATATATATCTTTGTGGTACCAGTGCCGGTGACACACAAGAAAACCATCCGAACGTGGCCATAGCCAGTACCGCATCGACTGGCCTTCGTGCTGTAGGCACATAACAAACACCATCTGATCGTGGCCGTTCGCCAGCCTCATCTGGCACCTGTGTCGGTGGCACATAAAAACACCATCCGAAGACCCGGCAAGACTAGTCAGGCCATAACCTGTGGCCCCTACCTGGGACGTAGTCAGTCCACCTGTGCATACCTTCCTTCTTGTGACACTTGTGAAGACCTGTTGAGGCAAGTGAAAATCAAAACAAATCAAAACAAATCAAAATAGATGAACATCAATGGAATTTGTATCTTTGTGGTACCAGTGCCGGTGGCACATAAGAAAACCATCCGAACGTGGCCGTAGCCAGTACCACATCAACTGGCCCCGTGCTGTGGGCACGTAACAAACACCATCCGATCGTGGCCGTTCACCAGCCTCATCTGGCACCTGCGTCGGTGGCACATAAAAACACCATCCGAGCGTGGCTGTCTGCCAGCCTCGTCTGGCACCTGTGTCGGTGGCACATAAAAAACACCATCCAAGCGTGGCCGTTCGCCAGCCTCGTCTGGCACCTGTGTCGGTGGCACATAAAATCACCCACTACACTCTCGGGACTGGCCTGGTGCAGCCTTCAGACTCCCCAGACCCCAGTTGAACCGTCCAACCCATGCTAGCATGGAAAGCGGACGTTAAATGATGATGATGATATATATATATATATATATATATATTGTGTATCTCTCCTTGTTTTTCTCTCCTCTTTTTCTCTCCTTGTTTCTCTCCTTGTTTTTTCTGTGTATCTTTCTGTCGAAGAGCGTAGGCTCGAAACGTAAAAGACTTTTTCTATTCCTGAGTGCTATACTAATACATTTGCTTGTTTGTACTCCACCTGCCTTCGTCTTTTGTTTATTTTCGTAAACTTTCCCTTTATATATATATATATATTTATAGGTGCAGGCATGGCTGTGTAGTAAGAAGCTAAAAGTGTTTTGGTTAATGTAGTCTCTGGAAATAGATGAGATAGCCAATGCAGTGAATATTTTTAATCAAGGGTTTCTTCAATCAAGGTTAACCTATGTTTAAACGACAGCAAAAATCACTTGCGATGGAGGATACATTTGCATATTTTTTTCTTAATTGTTCATTTTACCTAATGTTGACATTGAATAAGCAATAAGCAAAATTTGTTGGCAAATTCCGCAGTTTTTAGAGCTGGCATTGATATTTTGTCAACTTGTGTTGACATTTTGACAGCCAGCATCGATGTTTTATCAGTTGGTACTGACATGATATCAATTGTCTTGACATTTTATTGGTTTCTACTGTCACTTAGCCAAATTTCTTTGACATTTTATAAAGCTATATTTTTTTTTTTTCAGAATTGTGTTGACTCTTCATTGGTGGTTTTGTCAAATTACAGCAATGTTTTTATTGGTTTCTGTTAATGCTTTGATCAGCTTGAATCACTAGTCAAAAATGTATCTAATATATGTTATGTGTGGAGATAGAACATTTACTCTCTGCCATACATGCACACTGACATTGTACATCCAGTGGAGCATGCTGGCTTCATTAATTTCAAGCCTTTACATGTCCTCTTCAGTGACAACCTATGTTTCACTGCTACATAGCATAGTTGTTCATACACAAGCATCATAAAATCTGCCTTTCACTCTGTTACCAAAGCTCTTTGAACTTTACCCTTGCCGTTCTTATTGAAGCAACTATGCTTTCAGAGCATCCGACTCCACTGCTAACTTGATTGCCTAAGGAACGGAAACTACCAAATACTTTTAAGGCTCCTCACCAGACATGAGAAGAAGTCTATTTCCTGTACATTCTTAATTTCTTTTCCTTTGGATAACATCAGTGGCATGGAGAGGGGAGGCTTGTATGCATGGGTGACTGCTGGTATTCCATAAACAACCTTAGCCAGATTTGTACCTCAGAAGGGAACTTTCTAGGTGCAATCCCATGGTCATTCTATCTATCTATCAATGTATCTATCTATCTATCTATCTATCTATCTATCTATCTATCTATCTATCTATCTATCTCTCTATCTATCTATCTATGAATGAATGTATGTATGTATATACATGTATGTATGTCTTTATATATGTATGTATGTATGTATGTATATAATGGGTCATCCCATAAATAATACATTCTTTTTTATATTTCTTTTATGTTTCAAAATTAATATAAACAAAGTTCTTTTTTAATCTAAAATATACTCTCCTTCATTTTCTACAATGCCCTTCCATCTGTCCAAAATTCCCTTGTCTGTGACAAAAAATACCACTCCAGTACTATTCTGACCTCATCTACAGAATTCACGCTTTTCCCATCTAAATGATTTTGAAGATTGCAGTATAAAAAATAATCAAATGGGGCAATGTCCAGTGAATATGGTGGGTGGGGCATCGTTTACCTTTCAAACTGCTCCAACCATTGGAATGTCAGCCTCACTGTATGTGGCCAAGCATTATTCTAATGGAAGAACACTTTTTGTCTTGAAACCAAAGATGGTCCTTTTTTCTTCTTGTGTTGACTTTGGCCACTCAAGCTGCTTGCAATAGATTTCCTTTGTTATTGTTTGGTTTGGTTTTAAAAGTTCAAAGTGGACTAAACCTTTCATATCCCACCAGACAGATAACAACACCTTAAGTGGGTGAAGACCTTCTTCATCGTTGTATGTTGATGTTTCTCCTTTCCCTACCCACTCTCTTCAGCACTTAACATTTTTATAGAGAGCCTATTTTTCATCACCAGTCACTATTCGGTCCCAAAAAGGGTCTTTCGTGAAACATGACAGCACATCCCACGAAAGAGATAACAACACCTTAAGTGGGTGAAGACCTTCTTCAGCGTGGTATGTTGGTGTTTCTCCTTTCACCCTACCTACTCTCTCAGCACTTAACATTTTTGTAGAGAGCCCATTTTTCGTCACCAGTCACTATTCGGTCCCAAAAAAGGTAATTCATGAAACTTGACAGCACATTAGTAAGAAATTAATATTGTCCCTTTTCTATTATCATTTTTCCTCTTTTTTTCTGAGATCTGGTTGACTAAATTTACCAGAATTTTCTAGTGGCATTTAGTGGGTGAATTAGGGATCTTTCAGAATGGAATTTGACTGCTAAAACAAAACTAACCCTTTAGCATTCAGATTACTCTGCCAAATGTAGTGCTTTTTAAATTAATCATGCATTATCTCATAGCTTGAAGATTTCAATGATGTGATTGTTTATTTTTAGAATGACATTGTGAGGTAGGTGTGAGAGGCCAGATCTAGATGGTTTGAACATAGCACAGGTAGAATATCTGGTCTGGCTGTGACTGGTTTAAATACAAAGTATCATTTTTCAGACAAAAATGAGACAGCTACACTGATGGAATTTTCACTTATTGTTCTTTAATTCAGGAGACTGGCAGGGACTATCTAAATACATGGTCAAGGCCTGTTTCTCTTTCCAATTTTAAATTGTAATATTGATTATCACTTAACATTTTGTTTAGTTCATCTGAAGCATATCACTTTCCAGGATACTAATTCAGGCAGACATTGAAGTATTTCTCAATCTTTTGCATATGTTTTTGCAAATATTTGTGAATATGTATGCAACCAAAAGTCTCTTGATTAATCACAAAACAGCTATCAGTTTTGGTTAGAATTTTTAAGATATGCTAGAGATAAGAAAGAGAAAGAGAAACAGAGCTAATATGTAAATTAGCAGGCAAAAGAATAAATTATAACAATTTCTTTAGCAAAACCATGGAAATTTATTATGACTAAAACACTGAAAACAGATTAGAAATAAAGCTCAAGTAGTCAAGATTTTGAAGATAGAGAGAGAATTGTTAGAGATAATTAAATCTGATAAACAATAAGATAATAGTTTGACCAAAAAACATTGAGTCACAATTATATTTTTTCATAATGTAAGTGACATTTCAGTTTAAAAATACCATGTCATCAGTACTGCACAGGTTAGGAATCCAGTGATTTGGCAGCAGAGTATAAAAGAACTGACAAAGAATGAAACAGTGACTAGCCGGAATTTATTCCTGAATAAATAATTGCATGGTAACATACATACAGAAGTGGCTGTGTGGTAAGTAGCTTGCTTACCAACCACATGGTCCCAGGTTCAGTCCCACTGCATGGCACCTTGGGCAAGTGTCTTCTAGTATAGCCTCAGGCCAACCAAAGCCTTGTGAGGGGATTTGGCAAATGGAAACTGGAAGAAGCCCGTCGTATATGTATATATATGTATGTATGTGTGTATATGTTTGTGTGTCTGTGTTTGTCCTCCCAACATCGCTTGGCAACCGATGCTGGTGTGTTTACGTCCCTGTAAGTAAGCAGTTCGGCAAAAGACACCGATAGAATAAGTACTAGGCTTACAAAGAATAAGCTCTGGGATCGATTTGCTCGACTAAAGGCGGTGCTCCAGCATGGCCAAAGTCAAATAACTGAAACAAGTAAAGGAGTAAAAGAGTAACATATAGATATTCCTATCCAACTGTTAACTCTTTAGTATTTAATCCTGCCATATCCAGCCAAAATATTCCACCTGTTTTATGTTCATACTAACCAGATGTGGTTTCTCACACGTACCTTACAATGTTATTCTAAAATATTAACAGTTACCTCATCAAAATCTTAGCTACAAGATAATGCATGATTAAATCAAAACAATGTGAAAAAATAAGCGTTACTTTTGACAGAAGAATGTGAATTCTAAAGTGTTAAATT